>NW_007241765.1:198195-218636 GCF_000164805.1 Carlito syrichta | reverse complement strand
CTGGAGGGCAATGGCCGCTCCCGGCCACCGCAGCCTCCACCTGCTGGGCTCCGGTGATCCTTCCGCCTCCGCCTTCCAAGTAGCCAGAACTACAGGCGTGCGCTACCATGCCCGCTAATTTTTTAATTTATTGTAGAGACGAGGTCTTGCCAAGTTGCCCGGCTGGTCTTGAACCCGTAGGCTCAGGCAATTCTTTCGCATCGGCCTCCCGAAGTGCTGGGATTATAGGCTTGAGCCACCAAGCCCGGCTAATTTTTTGTGGTTGTTATTGACTCGGAATCTCACTCTGTCAACAGGCTGGAGTGCAGTGGCACAATCCCGGCTCACCACAGCCTCAACTTCCCGGGTTTAAGCAATCCTCCTGCCTCAGCCTCTCGAGTAGCTGGGGCTACAGGTGCACAGAACCACACCCAGCTAATTTTTTTGGTATGTTTTATAGAAACAGGGTCTCACTTTGTTGCCCAGGTTGGTCTCGAACTCCTGAGCTCAAGCAATCCTCCCATCTCATTCTCCCAAAGTGCTGGGATTACGGGTGTGAGCCACCCCGCCTGGCCCAAACATCTTTAAAATAGCAACATTCTTTGGCCCAGCAGTTTCCCTTCTAGAACTTTCCCCCACAGAGATGACTGAACACGTGACCTACAGATATGTCCCCTGCAGGGATGTTAAAAGGATGAAACAATTGCCAACTATCTTAAATGGGCATTGAGGATCGATCAACAAGTTCACGTAATATACAAGGGAGCAGTTTCGTCGGAAAAAGTCAGGGAGCTGTGTGCAGTGGAATCCAGGAAGATTCTAGAATATGCCAACAAGTTCCAGTCATTCCACTGCAGGAGATGGAATTGGAGGGCATTCCCGGGGTCTCTCTGGAGGCAGGGTGGGGGGCTATCAGGTGATTTTTGTGTTTTTTTCAGTTGGAGTCTCACTCCGTTGCCCAGGCTGGAGTGCAGTGGCCACTTCCGGCCACCGCAGCCTCGCCCTGCTGGGCTCCGGCGGTCCTTCCGCCTCAGCCCTCCAAGGAGCCAGAACTACAGGCTCACGCTACCACGCCCGGCTAATTTTTTACTTTATTGAGGAGAGGAGGTCTCTTCAAGGTGTCTGAGCTGGTCTCGAACCCGTGGGCTCAGGCAATTCACTGGTCTCGGCCTCCCAAAGTGCGGGGATGACAGGCTGAGTCACCAAGCCCAGTTTATCAGGTGATATTTAAAGAGTCTTTCTCCTGTGTTTCCCTGTGTCATTTGAATTGTGTCGAATGAGACTTTATATAATTGAGGAATGCAGATGTTGTACTGTTTGCCCCAAAGTTTCCCATAAAGGGGCCACCTGGGGACGTAGGGCTGGACAGCCCGTCCTGACTTCTGCCCCCTGATATCAGGGCCTGGAGCTGAGTCAGTCCTTATATGTTCCCCGGAAAGAGAGAGCTTTGGGTCTGCTGAGACAAGAGTCTTTTGTTCCCAAATTTGGAAGTCAGTCCTGTCATACCTTTTGCTTTCTTGAGAAGGTTCTGGGGAGTCTAGCAAGCCAAGGAGATTAGAGGTGTAGGGAAGGGGGTCTTTGGTTGGCAAAGCCCAAAAGCCCCACTCCAACTCCCCGAGGTCATTACATGGCCTGTGTGACTTGGAGGCACAGGAGTAGATCAAGTCACCTTCAGGCATAGCTGGATCCAGGTGCTTAAACAAAGACACTGGAGTTCTCTTTGCCACCATCAATTTATCTCCTTCTTCCTCTTTCTCCCTGTCTTCTTCCTTCAGTTCTTCTTGTTCCTGTTTTCCTCCATAGGCAATCCTTAGGCTTCAAGGGATAAGAAACATGATTGTTGGCAACCTAGGGCCAGTCTCGAACCAAATGACAGCACCCCCTGCTGGCCCAGCAAAAAAGTCCCCGGGAGAACTCCGCTTGACCCGCCGGCATGGCAGGCCCGTCCCTGAGACCAAAGAAAGGGGTCCTGGGATGGCCGGCCCCCTCCACGCCACACTGAGGGGGAAGGCATGGCACACAATCCCCCACAGGAAGGAAGGGGGGCTCTGACTCCCCAGCAAAATGTCGCAGGGTCTGCAGCCCACCGTGGTGGCATTCGCGGCCTCTGTCGGAGCGCGCAAGGCTGACGGCTACTTGCAAGCAGTCACAGGCCTCGGCTCTCGGTCCCCTCGGAGTTCAGAAAGGCAGACACACCGTTCTCCCTTCGCTGATGAGAACACTGGAGTCCACGGAGACGGGGTGAGTGGCCCCAGGTCACAGGGTGGTGAGCAGCCGAGCAGGGCCGGGCAGTGACGTCCAGACTTCAAATCCTGGACTGAGGTCACGAGGTGTCACCGCTGCTTCGTCTCTGCCATCACCACCGTTGACGTCCGTCACCACCGTCGCCACCGTCGCCACGGCCACGGCCAGCTCAGCCAGCGTTGCCACTGTCGTCACCATCGCCACCCTCGCCGCTGCCGCGCGCACTGCCATCACCGTCGACGTGGTCTTCACCACCTCACGACCTCCGTGACCGCCACCGTCGCCTCCACCAACACCAGCTCAGCCCCCACCCACCTGGGCATCACCGTCCCCAGCTCGCCACCACAACCGCCACTGCGACCACCACCGCCACCAACAGCATTGTCATCACCGCCTCACGGCCTCCACGACCGCCGCCACCAACACAAGCTCACCCCCGCCGTCATTGGCATCACCGCCCCCAGTTCGCCACCGCAACCACCACCGTCGTCACCACCATCACCATCGTCGCCACCAGCACCGCTGCCACCACCGGCCCGACCACCACCGTGACCACGACTGCCACCGTCACCACCATCGCCACCGTCACCACCAGCTCAACCCCACCACCATCCTCATCACCGTCGCCACCTCACCACCGCCACCGCTGCCACCAGCTCAGCCACCACCGTGACCGCCATCACCACCACCCCCACCACCATCACCGCCACCACCCTGACCACCACCCTCACTGTCACCCCCATCGCCACCACCTGCCATCACCACCATCGCCACCACCACCACCACCAGCTCTACCCCACCATCACTCTCCTCGTCACCACCTCACCACCACCACCACCACCACCACCAGCTCAACCGCCACCATGATCGCCACCACCACCACCGTCATTGTCATCACCACTTCATGACCACCATGACCGCCACCCTGCCCTCCACCACCACCACCACCATCACGACTGCAACCATCACCACCACCACCACCACCACGACCACCACCAGCTCAACCACCATGCTCATTGCCGTCACCACCACCAGCCTCCCCGGCATCATGAGCACCAACCGCCCTCACCACCATCGCCATCACCACCACCACCTCCAGCTCAGCCACCTCCACCACCGCCACCACCGTTGTCATCGGCAGCACCCTCTCACCACTGCCACCACCACCACCAACGGTCAACTACAGCCGTCAGCACCGTCACTGCCGGCATCACCACCACCATCTCACCATCACCTCCGGCACCAAAGTGACACCCACGCCCCCACCCCAGCCCCGTCATCACTTCCAGCACCGTCAACATCCCGTCACCACAATCCCATCAGCACCACCACCACCCCTCAAGGCCACACTGCGCCCTCACCACGCCACCGCCACCCTCCCCCTCCCCATCAGAAGCAGCCCACCACCGCGGTCAGGGTCCCCACCACCGAGAACAACAGCACCGTCCCCACAGAAGCAACACAAGCATCACCTCCACCATCCCTCCGCCGGGCATTCACCACGGAGCCGTGGTTCTCAGCTGTAGCCACAGCCAAAGAGCTGTGATCCTACCCAGCAGAGGAAAAGTGGGTTGAGTCAGATTTTCCAAGCAGAAGCTCTCTTCATGGAGGCCAGGCCTGGGCCCAACGCTTCTGTGGCCAACACCCAGCATCCTGCTCACAGCATTGAAATGTCTCTCGGAGACAGCTGAGCTTGACCCCAAAGGCCTGCGATTGTGTTTTTGGGAGAAACACACGTGAGTCACTGGGGCTGACATTCTTTGAGATCTGACGAGGTTTCCACTTTGGGGACCTGCTGACTTTGACTCACAACAAGTCCCTCAGTGGGAGCCGGGAACGTTTTCCCATCAGCGTGCCGGGGCCACCGTGAGCTGGAGGTGGCTTGGGGCTTCATGTCTGGTCTCCTATGGAAAGGAAAGGACCCCACCTCCAGGGGTTGAAGTAGGGTGCTCCAAGCGTGTGGGGTGAGTACCAGGCAGAGTCAGAACTCAAACCCAAGCCCCAGTGACCCCAGAGTCCACAGATGTCCCTGCCCTCTCCCCCACACTCTCCCCAGATGACTCTTCCATCAGATGACCCTTGTGGACCTGGGAGCCCTGCACTGAAATGGGCTGTCCGTGGCTCATACCCAGCATTCTGGAAGAGAGACTGGGTGGTCTTGTGGGTGTCTAACCCACACGTCACACAGGAGGCTTCCCTGGGGGATGGACGGCCCTTTGGGCTGTCCACAGGATAAGGGGTGCCAGTCAGGTGTCCACCAGGAAAGAGATGACTCAGGTTGGGAAAACTCCAGGGTGTGGAGAGTCCATGAGGGGTGGGCAGGGCACCGCATCCCAGCCCCACTGCCATCCCACGGCCCCGGGCTGCAGCCATCCTGGGCTTAAGGCACCAGGAAGGAGCCATTGTCAGAACCTGAAAATGGGGCGGGGATTGGAAAGGGGCCTGCCCACCCCACGGAGAAGCTGTGACTTCCCAGCTAGGGACACAGCCTGCCCAAGGCGACCCCAAAGGTTCTTCCAGTGCTGGGACACGAATGCTCTGACATCACTCTTGTCTCTCCCTTTGACCTACAGCTGGGCTCTCCCCTCTTCAAGGGGACATGGGGGCCAAGGAATGGGGCATCCATTGGGCTCAGCCCCTGGGCAGGGGGCAGGGCAGAGGGCGGGTCTGGAGGGGCAAAGGGAAGAGTGTCTGGGGCTCTGGGGAGCCTTGGGGTCTCCTGGGACGTGGGGAGTCTTGGGACGCTGGTCCTCAGGGCTGAGATGCCCTTCTGGCTCTTCCTTCTTGCCTCCGGCCCTGGGGGTGGTCAGTGCCACCTCTCGGACTGAAGCAGGGTCCATCCCAGCAGCCCCTCCCCCGTCCATCTCCCCCTTCCCCCTGCCTCTGACCCCCCTCCCCCGCCTCTGACCCACCCTGCCTCTTGGTTGTCCTCTCCACGCCCTGAAGCATCCACCATGGCTACCGATCCAGACCCAGCTTGTGTGCGTGTTGGAGCGAGAGACCGGAAGAGCTTCTGAAGACAGTCGGGGAGGCAGGACGGGGGTACCCCACCCAGCGCTGCCAGGGGAGCGTGCAGCTCCAGAAGGGGACGCCCCTGCCCCGGCATCTACCTTCAGGGTCCGGGATGATGATTTCCCGGGATTAGTGTCTGGCTCAGGAAGGTGGACATTCCTGGGAGCGAGAAGGACAGAGGTCCTTGGCTTGGGGAATCCTGAGGCCGGAAGTTAAAATGCCATGAGAAAGAGAGGTATCTGTTGGAGTTTCCCCACACAGATCGGGGCACCCCTGGGTGGGGGTCATAGGCAGCAAAGGTGTGAAGGCACCAAAAGTGGGGTACCATGGATGGGGTCATAGGAGCCAAAGGTGTGAGGGCACCAAGAACGAGGTACCATTGGATGGGGCCACAGGGGCCAGAGGTGTGGAGACACCAGAAATGGGGGTTTGTTAGATGGGGCCACAGGGGTCAAAATATAAAGACAGGTGTGAAGACACCAAAAGTGGGGTACCATTGGATGGGGCCAGAGGGACCAGAGGTGTGAAAGAAGGTGTGAAGACACCAAAGGTGGAGTTTTATTAGATGAGGTCATAGGCTCAGAGGTGTGAAGACAGGTGTGAAGACACCAAAGGTGGAGTCTTATTAGATGGGGCCAGAGGGACCAGAGGTGAGAAGACAGGTTTGAAGACACCAAAAGTGGAGTTTTATTAGATGGGGCCACCGGGGCCAGAGTGTGAAGACACCCATAGTGGGGTTTTATTAGATGGGACCATAAGGGCCAGAGGTGTGAAGATGGGTGCGAAGACACCAAAGGTGGGGTACCTTTGAATGGAGTCATAGGGGCCAAAAGTGTGAAGACACCAAAAGCGGGGTACCTTTAGATGGGACCATAGGGGCCAAAGGTGTGAAGATAAGTGTGCAGCCGGAGAGGAGGACTGGGGGGCACAACATCCTTCCAATCTAGGGTTTTCTAGCAGACCTGGGGGTCCCTGGGAGGCTGCAGGCAGCCCTGGGTGCACTCTGGGGACCAATGTGCCTATGGCCCCATCCGCATGCACCCCTTCGTTCTGGGGTGTGCTTGCCGCTCCCACAAAGAGCTCTCACTGTCACTTTCCCACGCAGACCCCCCAGAATCATCACCCGTGGTGCCAGCCTGTGGAGCAGCTCTTCCCTCCGCAGGGTCTGCATCCTTGCTGGGAAACCCCAGCCTCCATGTCCAGCATCGTGGTGCACAAACACCTCCACCTTTCTGCCTGTCGCAGCCTTGGATGCTGAGTCCTTCGTCACATAGCAAGGGGTGTGTCCTCTGGGCTCTGGGGAGGTGCAGGGAACATCTGGGGCTCAGAGCTCATGATGACGGAGAAAGCACGGGCACTGTGTCTGCATGTAGAGAAAGCATCGTCCTCAGCCTTGGAAGGCCACCCAGGGCGGTGACAGTGTGCTGAGATCTGCATGAAAGCTCAGCCCAAGACCCGGGGACCACAGTCACCCAATGAGTGAGGGCTCCAAGACGACAGGTAGCCGGGCATCACCTGGGAGCCGCAGAGAGATCCGTGAGGCGGGACTGTGTAGAAAGAAGGCTGGGGACAGAGCCGGGGGAGGCAGATCTCAAGAAATTTGTCAGCCAAGATGACAACTGTGGGGCTTCGTTGGAGGTGGTGCCAAGATCACATCTGTGGGCTTGGAAGGAGCCCTCTGGCTGCTGGCTGGGGGACGAATTGGAACAGAGCAAGACTGGCGAGGTGGGCAGGCAGCAAGGAGGCTGTCAGGGTGGTCCCAGGGAGGACAGACGGCAGCCTGGGCTGGGGCGAGGGGAGGAAAGAAGAAAAGCCCACCAGATGAATGTCAAAGGAGCCCATTGTGCTGATGGATTTCCCCATAAGGAGTGCTAAGGAGGGTGGGTACAAATATTTCATTCTGGAGAAATGTGTGGGTTCTAGTCTCCAGATGAGAGAGGAAGGGTTGGGGTCAGGCAGGGAGTTGCTCATTCCGGTCACGGCATAGTGGCTGGACCTGGGTTGGCCCCTCTGCCACAAACAATCAGAAAACTGGACAGAATCCACGAAGCCAACATTGCACCCTAACAGAGCAAGACAGCAAGCCCCAAGAGAAGACACAAACATGAGATGCTCCCCATGGTCTCCCTGGACTGCTTCTTGGTGCCAGTGCCCCACTTGTGGTGCAGTGAGCTGGGGTCCAAATTGAACACAGTGGTCCCACAGAACTGAGAGGAGCAGAGATGAAAGCCTGGCATTGCCAAAACACCTAGAATCTGCAGGGCAGGGCCCTGGTAAAAAGAGAACTATGTGGGGGAGGCGAAAGAATCCCAGTGAAGTTCCCCAGGTAAGGTGAGAACACCTGAGGCTTAATGAAGAGCCTGTAGGATTGAGAGTACAACAAAGATACCACACGACAAGCAGGGCTGGGAGATTTTGGAGTTCTTGCCAACCAGAGTAGAAAGATGCCCTATCAACACCCTGGGCATCTAAAGTCCCAGAAAGGCCTCGTCTTAATAAAAAGGACCATACCTCAGAGTAAAACCTACTGTAGAGTTTGCATAACAAAGCCTGAAATGAAGTCTCAACACGATTCATGGTTTGGAGCTCAATTCTCCCCAGGTTAGAGAAATTTGGGCGATATCTCAGGCTGTCCACAGATCTGCCAAAACAAATAATAAACCCAAGCAGACACACATTCATGTAATCAGTCAGTAATTGAACTGCCTTGTGGAATACAAATCAACCCTCTTCAGAGCAGGATAACGGAATCTAGAGCTCCACAACTTATCAGCCATGATGTCTAATACATAATCAACAATTACCAAACACACAAAGAAACAGGAAAATGTGACTCCTAGTCAAAAGGGGTGGATAAAAGTTGGTAGAAATGAATCCTGAGATGACTTGAATACTAGATTTAGCAGAAAAATCATTCAAAGCCGTCATTACAAATATTGTTTCAAAAAAGTGAAAGAAAAATAAGTGTGATGAATTCATGGAAAGTATGATCCTTGTAAGGGAGCAGATAAGGAGTCTAGGCCGAGAAATGGAAATTATAATAAAGAACCAAACGGAAATTTCTGGAGCAGAAAAGAACAACAGCAGAAATGAAATATTCACCAAACGGGTTTGTGAGTGACTCCGTTTGAGACACGTGTCTGGAGGGTACCCAAGTAGAGACATGAGCACATGCAGGATATGGGTGTGAAATTCAGGAGGGAACACAGGCTGGGAGATGGATAGTCATAGGCCACCTGCCTGGAAATGAGGATGAAAACGGGGCTCACACAGGAAGGCTGTGGAGGGAGGTGTGGTCCTCCCTTCCGCCATGCCTTTACCCCCATGGGAAAAGTCAAACAAACAAACAAAACAATACACTGAGCTCCAGAGAGGTTATGTGATTGCAGACAACACTCTTCAAATCCCGTCTCTTGGGACTCCATACCCACAAGCAGAGCCGTGGTCAGCCTTGGCCCTCAAAATCTCCAACTACAAATTACAAGCCCCTGCAGGAGCCCAGAGGGGCTTTAGGGATGTTCTCTGCCCATTAGAGCTACTTTGGGAGATGGGCTGTGGACTGGCCTCCTCCCACCCCCACCCACTCGTGCAAGGTGAGCTCTGTGATCTTGCCCGAATCTGGAGCCAGCAGGGCCCAGAACCCGAGCGGGAGGAGAGGAGGTGGCAGCTGTCAGGTGCTGCTCCTGGCAACCCAATCCCTGCGACCTGTTAAAACAAGGATCGGTAGCAGGGTTAGGAGATGGGGTGATAAACTCCCCATTGACAGAGAGGTAATTGTCCACAGCAGTCTTTTTCTGAGCTCTCTCTCCTCGTGCAGGGACCAGGCCAAGCTTGGTACATGGATCCTCACAACATCCCAAGGAGGTGGAAAGCCCCATTTTCCAGGTGAGTCTTAGGAAAGTTAAATGATGAACACAGGGATAAGATCAAAAGCGGCAGGACTGGAGGTCAAACCCAGGTCTTCCTGATGCCCCCTCTAGGCTCTGAGTCTGGGTGTGTGTCTACTTGTTCTTCAAACCCATTTCTTCCAGAGTCTCTGGAAATGGCTGGAAAGGGTTCACGGTCTGCCCAGTTCCCAGACCAGGCACCTGAGAAGCACCCTTCTTCCCCGCTCCTGCCACAGACGATCTGGAAGCCCGCTCTGTTGTCTCTGCCTTCAAATTCATACTAAGCCTGTCCTGTGTCTCAGGCTAAGCACCGCCACCCTCTCTAGCCTGATCTACTGTGATGCCTTCCTTGTTCCACTCGTGCACCCCACGGAGGAGCCCCAGCGACCCTCTGGAAACATAGCTCAGATCAGTCGCTCTGCTGTTCAACACCCTTTCTTGACTTCTGACCTACCCAGAACAAAATCCGTAGCTCTCGCCGCGTCCTACAAGGTTCTGCATGATCTTCCCACCCTGTCTCTCCACTGCCATCTCAGGTCACAGCCCTCTTGCTTACTCGGCTCCAGGCCCTCAAACCATTTCATGTTCTCAAACAAACCCAGCTTTGTTCCTAACCCAGGACCCTTGCCCTCACTGCTCTTATGTCTTCTCCAGATAACTTCTTATGGTTGGGGTCTCAGTTCAAATGTTATCCCATCATCAAGCCTTTCCCTGGCAACTCTAGTTAAGGTCCTTCCCGCCCCCCAGACTAGTCACTTTGTTAACCCTCAAGCTCACTTTGTTAACCCTCAAGCGGTCATCACTCTTAAAATATTTTGTTTGGGGTTTCTTTGCGTATTTTCTAGCTTCTCAACTGGTTTCTGAGCTCTGTGATGACATAGATTGTGTCTCGTTCCCTGTGGTATCCCCAGTACCTAGTATAATTTCTGGCACAAGGAGATGCTCAAAAACACTGACTGGGTGAATTAATTTGGTTTGATCGATGTGGTCCAAAGTTCTGGATTTTTGTTTTATTGTTTACGTTTCAGCATCTTTCCCTCCTCATCTGTCCATCGTCCAAACATCCATCCATCACTCACATACCCACCCAACCATCATTTGTCCATCCAACCGCCATCGATCCATCCGTCCATCCAACCAATCATCAACCATCCATCCATCCAGATATCCAGTCATCCGCCCAACTTTCTTTCCAGTCATCCATCGCCCACCCATCCAGCCATCATCCACCCATCCAGCCATCCTTCCAGATGTCCACTCGTCCACCCAACCTCCTTTCCAGCCATCCATCACCAACCCATCCGGTCACCGTTCATCTATCCGTCCATCTATCCACCCTTCCATGCCTCCGTCTAACCAGACATACATACACCTACCCACCCATCCACACAGCCATCCATCCCCTGATAGCCCCCCCTGTGCCATGTCCTCCTGTTCCCTCTTTCCCCACCATGAGCTGGTTCAGGCAGGAACTGCATCATCCTTGCAGGCAGACCCAGGCAAAGTCCTAGGAGGCTGATCCTGTCTGGGGGTAGGTTTACTCCCTCTGGGCCACGGAGAGACTTGAAGAAAAGACTCTGGACCCATCCTGAGGAGTCAGCGGAAGCGTCACAAAGTTCAGGGTGAAGTTCTGACGGTCCAAGGTGGGTGTGATCTTTGTACGGCAAGAAAGAAGGAGTAAGCTCATTCCTGGTGTAGGCAAGACGCCTTCCCGGAGGAGTCAGGACTAGAGCTTGCCTCATAGGAAGGGAGCCCAGCAGCGAGAAGCATGGTGCAGAGGCAGGAAGGAATGTAGCATGAATGTGGGCTGCGAGGGGGAAAGCACAGGTTGGCACACTGTGAACTCCTACTCATTCTTCAAGCACCTAAGCTGAATGACTCCACATTTGGGAAGACTTCCCTAAACCCATTCCCTTCCCAACCCATTCCTGACAGGGATAGCAATCATGGCAACTGTGATGTCGATGATCATCGTAACACTTGTTCAGCGCCTTTTATACCAGGCAGAGCGCTGAGTGCCCTATGTCTCCATCTAACACCAGAGCAATTCGCCATTGCTCTGCCTTATCTCTACTTTTCAGGTTAGAAACTGAGGCTGAGTTAGGGTGGATCACTGGGCTAACACCTTCCTAGTCACAGAACTTCCCCGGGTCACCAGGGGGATTCATTTGTCTTTGGTCTGAATCTCCTGCTTCAAGCCCTTATACATCGGGAGTGCCAGCAGAGCAGGGCGAGTTTTGTCATCTTCGGGGTCTCTGGAGATTAGTGAAGGAGGTGGCCTAGTACAAACCTTGTACAAACGCTGGCTAGATGAATGAACGGACGGATGAACGGGTGGGTGGACGGATGGGTGGATGGACGGATGGACAGATGGACGGACAGATAAATGGAGGGACAGGTGGATGGATGGATGGATGACGGGTGGACAATGAGGGGGTACCTGGTTGAACGAATGAGTGACAGTGTGGATGCATGGATGGGAGAAAGGTGGGTGGGTTGTGGGTGGAAGAATGGGTCCGTGGATGGGTGGGGGGAGGGATGGATCAGGGGGTGGGTGGATGGTGGAATGGATGGATGAGGAGATTGCTGGGTGGACAGATAAGGAGATCCATGGGTGGCTGCGCGAATGGGTGAACGGTTTAGGCGGAAGAATGGGTGGGCGGGTGAATGGAGAAGTGAGCGGACGAGTGGGGGCGTCCTCCCTCCCTCCCTTTCCTCCCAAGTGGGGAGTTTTGGGGCTGCCGCAGCGGAGCCCAGGTCAGGCCGGCTTTTCTGTGCCAGGGCAGCGAGGACCCTGGAGACAGGACCCAGGCCTCCCGCCCTCACAGACGTTCCCCGACTGCTCTCACATCCTGCCGTCCTTTCCCGGGGCTCAGCTTTCCGGCAGGTTCCCCCTCGGACCGAGCCTTCACGATCCCTGCACCCCCACCCGCTCACAGATGCCGCCGGCTTTGGCCTCCCGCTCACCAGCGTCCCCGGCCCAGCCCCCGCCAAGGCCCCCAGCCCTGCC
Source organism: Carlito syrichta (assembly GCF_000164805.1). NCBI lineage: Eukaryota > Metazoa > Chordata > Mammalia > Primates > Tarsiidae > Carlito > Carlito syrichta. The sequence continues at coordinate 206,504 of NW_007241765.1, read as the reverse complement.
TGGAGCCAGCTCTGTCCCCGCAGCTGTCCACACTTACAAAGCCGGGACTGTCGATCAGGCTGTGCCAGCTGGAACAAGGCACTTCCCGCCTGACGGGACGCTCTGCACGGAGCCTGTGGACAGCTGTCAGCATAGGGGGCCCAGGACCGGATCCGGAAGCTGCTGGGCCCGGCCTGGGGGTCTCAATTGGTTCCTCGGGTTGCGGGGCTGGGGGTGGGGGTCGCAGAGCAGGGTTTTAGCTGCCTGGCCCCTCTGGGCCCTTGTGCTCCGTGCCTGAGAAAATCCACCCCTTTGGGAGGCACGGAGGTCAGAAACCACATGGGAGTCTGAGGCTGCTGGTGTTCGTGGGCCCTGCCCCAGGAGTGACCAGGGAAGAGACAGGAGGAAGAGGAGAAGGTCAAAATCTACGACAGGCAGCCAGGCATGGACACCACGGCCAGGATGGACACCAGGGTTGGCCACCAGGGAAGCCAGAGCAGAGCACTGGCTGAGGTCAGTCCCAGGAAGAGACTGCCAGAAAAATCCTCCACCGAGGGTCTCTGGGGCAGCTGAGAAAGCCGCTGCCCAGCCCTTTATGGTTGCTCAATGCCCACCAGGCAATCGCTCCACAGCTATTTCTTGAGCACCTACTGCATGCTGGGCAGGGGACACAGACAGTCCAGAGTCTGTGCCCTCATAGAGGCTGCGGCCCTGTCGCCAGCCTCCACCTGGGGCTAGCACACAGCTCACCTGGCCCAGCCTGCCTGCCCAGAGCTGTGTGCCAGGCCCAGACCCCGAATTCTGGCTGGAATTCCTTCTAGAAGGCTCTAATTACATCCTGGGAGAAACAATTAGAATGAAACTACAGGGTTTTTTTTTTTCTTCCCTCCGGGCCGGGCCCGTTTAATAACTTAATTAAATAAACAGAATTATAATTATAATGTTAATATTTCCTCTCTGTAAAGCCGGCACATTCTTCTGCTAGATGCTTCTCTTGGGAATGAGAGCGGCCCACAGCCCCCAGCACCTCCGATCCGAGGCTGACCGCCCACCAGCCTCCCTGCCGGGGCCTCTGCCCCAGGCCCACCCTGCTCTGGGGCCCGGCAAAGTTGGCAGGAGACCCAGCCGGCGGAGGGGGGGGAGAAGCGCGTTTGCTCCTTCCTGAGTGTTTACAGCAGAGCTCAAACCGCACGATGGAAATTTCTCTGAAGCTCTTAATTGCACTTTTCCTTCCGACAACCATTTTCTCTTGACAGTGACTTTGAAACGTTTGCCACTCAATTCTCCCTCAGAGGGAAGGAGGGGAGGAGGGAGACTGCCCTGCTCTTCAGAGGGGCCAAGCCCAGAGGAGAGAAGGCAGGCCCCGGGGGTCCCCGGCTGGTGGAATCTGGCCCTCCGCCTCCCACCCCGCCAGCTAGGTGACCTGGAGCGAGACAGCGCCGCCCCCCCGGGCCATGTTTCCTCATCGGCAAAATGAAATGAAGGACAGTCACTTGGCAAATCACAGCGTGGGATCAGCCAGCATTCAGTAGGCGCTCAATAAATGCTCGGCCTCTTTCGGCTTCTTGGAAGAAACACGACGCCAAGAGACGGAATCCTCCCGGCTCTTATGTACTCTACACGGTAGTGTTTGGAGAAGTTCAGAACAGGCGCCTGGTTCACACACCTAGTCGGGCAGCGGGACCCGGGAACGTGGCTTGCTTTTTTTGTGACTCAGTTTCCAGATCTGTAAGAGGGGAATAAGGGCGGTCGCTTGGAGGATGATGTGGCGTCATCCTTGGAGAGGGCACGCTCGGTGGAGACCGGGAAAGGCCAGCCCCTTGGTCACTCTGGAGGGGGCCGGGACGGGACAGACTTGGGTTCCAGCCTGTGTATTCAGATACCTGGAGAAGCCACCTGCGTCTGTGGACTGTCTCTCTGCTGTGAAATGGGTGTGGTGGCATGCGGGGTTGTTGGGAGACAGAGGAGGGGCCTCAGCGGGGGCCACCCAATGGCAGGGAACAGCAGCCCTCCGGCCCCAGGGCTGGGGGCCACAGGGGGTCTCCGTCCCAGGGGTAACGGAGGGTAGAGGGTCAAGAGAGAAGCCATCAGTTGGGACCAAGAGCGAACTGGGGCCCTTGGATCTGGCCCTGCCGGCCGCAGCCAGGACCCCTCCCTGGCTCAGGGCTCCCCCTACCCATCCGTGCCTGGACTCGGAGCCTGGCTTTCTCAGCAAGTTCCAGAGCCTCTGTTTCCACATCTGCAGACAGAGACTCATCTGGGATGCAGGGATGGTGGGTAAGTTAAGGCACGCCTGCAGTGCCTGGGTCTGGCACACAGTAGGCGCTCAATGAATGTTAGCATAACGTCCTCAACTGTTATTCCTTCCTTCCCCAACTCAGTGCCCGCCCTGGGCGGTCCTGATGCTGATCGAGACACGGCCCCCTCAGCACCTGCATCCCGGCCGAGAGGTCAGGATGCGATTTCCCGGCCTGCGTGTCCTCCTCCGTTCCCATGGCTCGGACGCCCGTATCTCGAGAGCCAGTTCTAAGAGGACACCCTCTTCCTGGAGTCTGTCCCCAGGCTCGGCTCGGGGTCCGAGCCACCCCCATGCCCTTCTCTCGGCTGTCGACACCATCATGTCCAGGTCAGGGTCGCCCAGGGCTGGGATTCCTGGAGCGTGGGGACAGGGGACTTCTTCCCTTTCCACCCCCCATGCCCTGGGAAGCCACAAGAAGATGGCAAGCCAGACTGAGAGCTGGAACACGCCTGGGAAGCCCTCACGCTGGTGTGCTGAGGGCTCCCGTGGGCTGGACGGAGGCTTCGCAGAGACCCTGGCAGAGGAGAAGACAGAGGCCAGAAAAGGAGGTAGATTTGCAAGTTTCTGGGAGGCAGGAAGACTCACGGAGGGAAACTCCATGGGGCTTGGAGACCCAGGTCTCAGTGAGTCCTCAGGTTGTAGGCTGGGCACCTGGATGCCGGAAAGGAGAGGCAGGGAGGCGGGCACTGCTTGGGGCGTGAGGTGAGCACCATAAAGGGTGAGGCAGGAGCCTTGGGCTACCTGCTGGGCGACCAGCACTGGGCTCACAGGGAGATCTCAGCCAGAGAAAAAGATCTGAGGGTCTCAGTGTGACCTCAGCATGGAAGGGCAAGGACCCTCGGGGTGGGGGTGTCTGGGGGAGAAAGGGCTACCCACTCAGCTTCCGCCGCCCAGCCCCCTGGCAGGTCCTCCTATCCCGCCACCCAGCACCCGCCACTGCCCCTGGCTCGCCCCAACCTGTCGGACACAGGAGGCCAGCCAGGCCGGGAAGGCTCAGAGGGTCCTCCGTCTGCAGCCTCTGAGTCCACAGAGCTGGTGACCAGGACAGGACCGCTGTTATTTTCACCGGGAAGGAAGGGATGGATTCGAGCTTGGGAGGAGGGGGTGAGGGTCACGCCTCTGAGCTCCCCATCATCCTTCCAGCCCCGCACTCAGTGTCGCCACTGGGCTCCCCAAGGCACCCAGCCAGACTCCAAATCGGAGATGGCCCCACCGTCCTGGCCCAGTCCTCTGAGGGCCGTCCCCGTCTCAGGGAAGGGGGCCAAGCCTCACACAGGCATTGCACTGACCCTTCCTTCCAAAGCCAGTCTGGGGCACCCGGCCCCTGGTGTCCCCTGAACCTGGCTCTCAGGCTCCCTGGTTCCTCCATTCTCCTAACCTCCGTCCACGACTTTCAAATCCACCTCCTTTTCTGGTCTCCGTCTTCTCCTCTGCCAGGGCCTCTGCGAAGCCTCCGTCCAGCCCACGGGAGCCCTCGGCACACCAGAGTGAGGGCTTCCCGGGTGTGTTCCAGCTCTCAATCTGGCTTCCCATCTTCTTGTGGCTTCCCAGGGCATGGGGGGGGGAAGAGAAGTCCCCCGTCCCCACGCTCCAGGAATCCCAGCCCCGGGCGACCCTGACCTGGACTTGATGGTGTCGACAGCCGAGAGAAGGGCATGGGGGTGGCTCGGACCCCGAGCCGAGCCTGGGGACAGACTCTAGGAAGAGGGTGTCCTCTTAGAACTGGCTCTCGAGTTCTGACTTGCCCGATGCCCCCACCTGCCTCAAGCGAAGTCCCTTCACCAGGACCCCGATGACGCCCCCCTCCTGCTCCCTTGAGGCCACCGAAGCCCAGGGAGACGCCCCTTGGGGTTGCCCGGCCACTCCCCGTCCACCTCCAGGTCCTAGCCTGGGGTCCCCACCGCCCCGCACCTCCGCACGACCTCCAGCTGTTCGCCTCCCAGAATGTTCATCCCAGCCCACAAGGACGTTCCCCTCCCGCCTCCCTGGGCACCCTTGGGAGCCCCTTGTGTCCTGGTGCTGCCAGGTGGACTCCATCCCGGCTGAGCAGGGCTCTGTGTGCATGAAAGGCGGTGGGAGCCTCGTCCAAAGCGGGGTCTCCGTTGCATGGAGCCAGGTTCGAGTCCACTCAAGTGGGAGCAGGGCGGCCTGGGGCGGGTCTCAGACCTGCAGCCTCCGCACATGTCCAAGGTAGGTGGCCGCGGGATCTAGCCCGCGGGGTCTCTTCCCGCGTCCACCCAGCACAGACGGATGGCGCTCCTAGGATACACCAGGCATGGCTGTGGGTGTAGGGGCCGGAGCTGGGGACACACAGCCCAAGCCCCAGCCACCCGGACACTGACCTGCTGACGGACAGAGGCAGCCACCACTGACGCCCATTGTGGCAGAATGTGACAGGTGCTCTGGCGTTTCAGGGACAGTTGTAAGTAGGAAGCCAGGGAAGGCTCGCTGGGCAGGCCGTCATGGAGCAAAGGCTTGAGGGAGAGGAGGAAGCCAATCGCGTGGGTCCTCGGGAACGCCTGTGCAAAGGCCCTGGGGTGGGAGGCTGCCTGCCAGGTCTAAGGGGCAGCAGGGAGGCTGCAGAGGCTGGAGGGGGTAGCAGAGGGGAAAGGGGGGTGCTGGGCTGGAGGGGAGGGAGGGGAGGGGCCAGCAGGGAGTTGCAGGAGCCGCAGTCTGGACCCTGAGACAACCACCGAGGAAGGGCGAGACCTCGGCTCTGATTTAGACAAGGTCAAGGTCGGTGGGGGTGTCTTGGGCCAGAGGGGACAGGCAGGTGGCAAGAAGCGGTCAGTTCCCAGTGCCGTGTGGACAGGGAGGGGCGGAGCACTAAAAACCTCAAAGTACGCCCAGCGCGAGTCACACGTCACACGCTCAGGGCACCAGGGACATTCTCAGGCCAGAAACGGATTCAAATAACAGATGGTCGGGTGCGGCGGCGGTCATCCCAACACTTTGGGAGGCCGAGGTGGGAGGATCTCTTGAGCTCAGGAGTCTGAGACCAGCCTGGGCAGCAAAGTGAGACCTCATCTCTACAAAAAAAAAAAAATCAAAAACTTAGCCGGGCGTGGTGGTGCACGCCTGTGGTCCCAGCTACTCAGGAGGCTGAGGCAGGAGGATCATCTGAGCCCAGGAGGTTGAGGCTATGGTGAGCTGTGATCGTGTCAATGCACTACAGCTGGGCAACAGAGCAAGACCCCACCTCAAAAAATATATATATATATACATATATGTGTATATGTATGTATGTATATATATATATATATATATATATATATATATATAATGGGCACTGGAGACTCAGAAGGGAGCGGGTAGGAAGCAGAGAGGGGTGAAAACTCACCTGTCAGGTACAAGGTACAAAAGTGGGGATGTTGGGTGCGTTTAAAGCCTGGACTTCTCTATCCCTACACAGTGCATCTGTGTAACCAAAAGTCATTTGGTGCCGTGGTTAATAAGGAAAAAATAAGTTTGATGATATGCAAACTATATTCTCTTTTCATGAAATCATGCATAAATGGTAAGAGAATGAGATACGCACTTGAGATCATCTGACATACCCCATCCTTGCATTATATTATTATTCTTGCCTAAAAATAATAATACAGACAGTAACACTGACTCTGGCCAAGACTCAGAGGGCGTGGGGGCCGCTTTTTCCGACCGGACAATGCAGGGGGGCATCCGGGAAGAGGCGGCCTCTCGACAACTCGGGGAGGCTGTGAACCCCTTGGGAGGAACCAGGGGCCGCTCCCACCCCACCGCCTTGTCCAGCCCCAGTCCATCCTGGGCTTGGTGGGCAGGACCGGAGTGCCCCAGGGAGCTGGGGAGAAGGAATCCCCCGAGGGAGGTCTCTCCACGGCCAGGCTTGTGGTCCACGGCAGGCATCCCCTCTGAGAGCGGACCCCAGCCCTGTCCCCCCGGTGCTCCCCCGGGGTGTTCTGCCTCCCGCTCGGGCCTTGGGGATGACTTGGACCCTGGAATCACAGGCACGGGTCGGGCCCAGAATACCCTGGAGTGAAGACACCCGCCAGCTCTCCAAGCCTGTTTGCCCATTCAGAAAACGGAAGGATTGTGTTCCACTGGGGTCTCCGAGGACCCCTCCCTCGGGTTCTGGGGGAGCTGGAGCTGGTCTTCCAGGAAAGCCCCCCACCCCACCTGCCACCGTGCCCCGAATTCCCGCAGGGCTACTCTGAACGGCAAGTGAAGGCCCCTGTTGTCCCAGATGGCTCCTGTCACCGTGCAGATGTGTGACCCACAGTGACGTGTCTGTTCCCATCCTGGCCCTTTCCTTCCCAGTGCTGGCCAATGACCAGCCCGGCCCGAGCTGGCCTCACAGGAAGGGGAAACCGAGTCATGAGTGTTGGGGCCAAGGAAGGGTGATAGGGGGTGCCCTGCTCTGCTCCAGGTAAGACCCACCTTGAGCAGCAAAGAGAGTGACCGTATTCACAAAGCGCCGACTGTGTGCTGGGCACCACGTGGTGCTTGGACAGGCACTCCCGAGGTGGCCGCTACTCCTCATTGTGATTTGCAGAGGCTGTGCTGGGAAGGGAGAGGGGACCTTGGATGCTGGGCGTTTGGGGTGTCCCCATCTTCAGTTTCCCCCTGTGTCCTGCTCTGCCTTAATTCCTGCTTCTTCAGGGTAGAGGTAAGGCCGCGATCGCTTGGGCATCAGGTTGACCCAGAGACCCCAGAGCTGGCTTTCATGGTTCTGGGGAGCCCAGGCCCTTCACGAGGCAGGGCCCACGGGGCCCACGGGGGTGTCTGGGAATGGAGGGAACAGAGAAGCTAGGCTTGAGGTACTGAACAGGTCAGGTCCAGCACTTTGCTGAGAGAGAGGAGTCTTTGGAGGTCAGGCCCAAGGCTGTCCAGGAGACCCGGCCTGTGGGCCTGGCCACGGGGGCCACCGCAGAGGGCTGGAATCCTCCGGCCTTGGAACCAGCAACTTCCAACTCAGCTGGTTGCTTCTGTGACCTCTGGACCCCGCAGTCCACTTCTCGGCAGCAGGGGCAGGGTTACCCCAAAACCACATGCCGGCACCCTGAGTCCTGGCCATCCCATGGCACCAGCTCTGTGCCTATGTGAGTTCCTTCCCACCAGGGCCCCGGGGTCCTCTCCCTGTGTGTTATTGACCAGCATCTATGAGAGCCGGGAAGACCCTGGGGACACCCGCAGCCATGCGCCCGGCTCTTGCGTCTACACCCCCTGCGCCCTGCAGAAGCTCATGTGTCCTTCTCGGTGAAGTCCACGCTGGAGACTTCCAGGCAGTGCCAGGAATGAGAGTGTTCTAAACCCCTTGGGGACTCCGGCTGCCTGTGTGTCCGCCACCCAGTCTCCAGGCCTCCCCAAGCCTCTGTTTGCCCATCTGTGAGATGGGATGGTGCCTCCCTGCCGCCTCTGACCCCCACGGACCTCTGCCCTGAGTGAGAAGTCATCCGAAGCTGCTTTTCTGGGTCCACCGTCCCCTCTTTCCAAGGGGGCTGCTTTAATGGTAAAAGACCAGGGAGACCCCCAAACCCCGGAATTTATTTGTAAAATCTGTATATTTATTCTTGCATGTTTAAACTTCAGTCCCCTTCAAAGGACTCCCCGTCGGATGCAAGACGCCTATCACGACGCTTTTTTCCACTGCTCAAAACCATGTTTGAACCCGTCCGTGTTGATGGCTTTTGTTTTCCCCTCTTCCCCGTCGGCAAAGCGTTTCCCTTGGAGGATTTTTTTCATCTGGGGAAACCAAAAAAAGTCACTCGGGGTGCGATCCAGGAAATAGGGAGGGTGGGGCTCAGCGGTCATGGCGTTGGGGGTCAAAAACCGCTGAGTGCTCAGCTCGGTGTGGGCAGGTGCACCCGTCTATCACCCATCACGAAATGGGCAGACGCTGTGAAAGAATCTCCCCCCAGCCGGGCTCGGTGGCTCAGCCTGTCACCCCGCGCTTTGGGAGGCTGAGGTGAGTGGATTGCCTGAGCCCGTGGGTTCGAGACCCTCCTGGGCAACTTGGCGAGACCTCATCTGTACAATAAATTAAAAAAAAAAA
>NW_007241765.1:196032-197858 GCF_000164805.1 Carlito syrichta | reverse complement strand
AAAAAAAAAAAAAAAAAAAGAATCTTCCCCCAGAAATTCACTGAAGCTATGCAGCCTCTCACAGCAACGCTAGCTGGTCCACGGATGCCGATGGGTTCCAAGGACGCTTACCTGGAATGAGAGGCCTGGGCTCCAAGGGGCTGCCCTCCAGAAGATAAGTCCAGGTTTTCTGCCACTCCCCACCCCCATAGCCAGTGTCCTCCGAACCTCGTGTCGTACCCACAGCCTTACATAGATCCCATCTGTCCGCTTATTTACATTAGCTTGCCTGTATTCGTTCACCTAATTCCCTTTTTTTGAGTCAGTGTCTCACTCTGCTGTCCAGGCTGGAGGGCAGTGGCCACTCCCGGCCACCGCAGCCTCGACCTGCTGGGCTCCGGCGATCCTTCCGCCTCAGCCTTCCGAGTAGCCGGAACCACAGGCACGCGCCACCACACCCTGCTAATTTTTCGATGTATTGTAGAGACGAGGTCTCACCATGCTGCCCAGGCGGGTCTCGAGCCCACAGGTTCAGGTGCTCCTCTCGCCGCCTTGGCCTCCCAAAGTGCTGGAGTGACAGGTGTTAGCCGCCACGCCCAGCTCATTTCAGCCTTAAACCAACCATGTGAGGAAGTTATGATCACCATTTAATGGAGGAAGAAACTCTAGGGTTTCTCTAGGGCCCGCATAGCTCTGGGCAAACTGGACGCATTACAGGAAGTGAGTGGAGGATGAATGAATGAATGAATGAATGAATGAATAAACAAATGGAGTGGGGGCTTAGTGTTTTGCTCATACACTTGCGCCTTTGCCGGGTTGCTGTTCTGTCTGGCATGCCTTCCCCTCTTCCCTCCTCTCTGCCTGGGAACCTGCCGCTTGAGCCTTCAAGACTTACCTCCCACACCCCCTCCTCCAGGAAGCCTCTCTGGATTTCCTCCCCAATTTGGCCACTCCTCCTCCAAGTCTGGGGCTCCAATGTGGCACCAAGGACTCTTTTTTTGAGTGGGAGTCTTTCTCCATCGCCCGGGCTGGAGTGCAGTGGCAGGCTCACGGCCACCGCAGCCTCGACCTGCTGGGCTCCGGCGATCCTTCCACCTCAGCCTTCCAAGTAGCTGGAACGACAGGCGCGCGTCACCACGCCCGGCTAGTTTTTTGATTTATTATAGAGACGAGGTCCCGCCAAGTTGCCCGAGCTGGTCTCGAGCCCACGGGCTCAGGCAATCCACCTGCCTCGGCCTCCCAAAGGGCTGGGATGACAGGCTCAGCCACCGCGCCTGGCCAGGACTCTGACCTCCGTAGAGACGGCAAAGACCCTCAAAGGCAAGAGGACCGCCGGGGGCCACGCGGTCGGTGCCCGCTGCCCACGAACCCCGGATTCCTGACGCCCAGGACCCCGTTCTTGCGTCCACGCCCCCAGCCCCTCCCCGTAGGGCGGGCATGACATCCGTCGGCGGGCTCTTCCCGGGAGAGGGGCCCGCGAGACCGTCCTCCCGCGGCGAGGTACCCGGGCGGGTCCCGGTCCTGCCAGGCAACGGCGACTCCCGCCAGCCCGACCTGTCAGTCAGGAGCCGGCAGGGCTGTAATTTCCATCCAACTATAATTAGCCGAATTTCCTTTTGTAATCTTGGGAATCCAAGCCGAGCGCAGCTTATCATTGGAGCCGTGGGATAATGACCGGCCGCCTCTCGGACAAAATGGCGAGGAGCCAAATCGTCCTACAGCTGCCTTTGATGTCGAAACAGGAATCATTAATGCCACAACACGAAAGAAATTAGTGGAATCTCAAATGCAAAACAAATGTGGCCTTGTGGGGACACAGGGCTCCGTGGAGGGGGCCACAGGGGGCG
>NW_007241765.1:193097-196012 GCF_000164805.1 Carlito syrichta | reverse complement strand
TTGGGACAGCCTGGCACAGGGAAAACTGACGCGAGCGCGAGAAGTGGAGAAGGAATGAATGAGTGAGTGGGTGGGGTGGGGGCTTAGCATGCTGTTCCTGCTCTTAAGCCTTTGTCCAGTCTGTCGTTCTCTCTGGAATACCTTCTCCACTTCGCACCTCTTTGCCTGGGAACCTGCCGTTCAGTCTTCAAGACGCACTTCAAATACCCTCTCCTCCAGGAAGCCTCCCTGGATTTCCTCCCCACCTCGACCACTGCCTCCTCCACCTCCCAGGGCCTTGGGTCTGCAGGTCCTTTATGGAGCTCATCTGTCTGTGTGTGGCCTTCTCCATCAGGAGAGAACCTCGTCTGCCCCATCTCTGTGTCCCCGGTGCTGGGGGGCACCGGGAGATGGATATTAAGGTCGCAGGTCATCAAATCTACCCCAGTCCCTTGTGCACCCAGAGCACCCTTTCTGCACCCTGGGCCAGACCCACCCCTCCCCGGCTTCCCAACTCCCTTGAGGAAAAGCCAAAGTCCTTAAAATGACCTATATGGGGGGGGTGGGACCAATGAACTCACCACTTAGGAAGGGAAGGGAATCCCGTAATTGTCACACCAGAGCGTGGGGGGCCGTCCCAGCAAACTGGTGCCGTGTCGCCCTCCCTTCGCTGCTCCTGGGCGGGGGTCAGTCCGCCAGGCCCGCCTCCCACTCACCCGCCCCCTCCCAAGCCCACCCAAGGCCCCTCCCACCGTTCTACCACTGAGCTAGGCGGATCGCGTCGTCCATCACCGTCTTTTCCTCTGTCTCCCCTCCCCAGAAGGCAGACCCCCGAGGACAGGGACCCGGTGTGTTTCCTGTGCCTGCCAAACCCTGGTACAGAGCGGCGCCTGGCCGAGAAGGCGCCCATGGAGGCTTGTGGAGGAGAGAAAGAATGAAAGACACGGGTGCTCCGAGGTGCCGGTCTTCCGAGTCCCAGCTTCTTCTGTGGCCAATTTGGGAGGCTGAGACAGGTGGCCGTCTGCATGCAGAGACCACCAGCCCCAGCCCAGCACCTGTGCCTGACCCCCAGTGGGCCAAGTCACTGCCCGGACCCCTCTCTGCTCACCCCCGGGGATCCCTGTGCACTCAGGGACACCATCCCGGGTCCTTGAGCGCCCAGCATCGCCCAGCCTCCGATGGGAAGAGAGGCCGGCCTCGCAGGGACCAGGCGGTATCCCCCACTGCATCCAACGCCAGGACTCAGGACGGATGTGAGCCTGCCGGTCAAAGGGCTTTGGGTCACCTCCAGGCTCCCGGAGGAACAGGGGCGTGTGCCAGAGCTCACGAAAGCCCTCGTTGCACTGGAAGTGCAGAGTCACACAGTCAGGAGGCCACAGGGACGGGGGCAGAACCAGGGCTGCCCTCTACCCTGCAGAGCTGGCCTGGCCCACTGTGATGGACCATGGGCCCTCTGGGGCAGAGCCCAACCTGGGTGTGGCCGGTGAACAGATAGGTAAGGGGGAACAGGGAAGTCATTTCTTGTCCTCATCCCATGAGTCCCAGTGGGTGGGGGGGGGCCGGTGTCTCCCCCAAACTCGCAGGGGCAGCTCAGGAGCCTCTCAGAGATGGGGAACTAGCTCCTCACTCAGGGGGTACTTAGCCCTGGGTGGGTCAGAGATCTCCTGGGCTGGAGGGGCTCAGAGGGCATCCAGCCCTTCCCAGGAGGTCCCACTACCCGGCCCCCTCTCCCTGCCAGGGGTGCAGGGCCCCAGAGCCTTGTCCGGCAGGATGGGGCAGGCCGAATGCCCCACACCCTTGGCAGCCACCGGAGGGGATTCCAGGGAGGTGGCCTGAAGGATAGACACTAGGGATGAAGGAATGTGTGGTCGGAGGTGACAGGATGACTCAGGGTGACTCAGCCAGAGTCTGCCAGGGGCCGGCCGAGCAGCTGTCTGCAGCCACGGCCACCCCCAGCCTGTCCACCCCACGGCAGGAGCCCGCCTTCCTGTCCCAGGGCTCACCTCTCCCCTGGCTTTGTGCCCAGACGTTTAGAAAATGGTGGGGAAGGGGGTGCTGGCAGGTGCCTGGCTGAGCCTAGGAGGGGAGGGAGGGAGGGAAGGTTGCGACCTGAAGAGGGAGGCCGGGCACTGCCCCTTCTTCCCGGAGAGCCTGGGTGCTTCCACCTGCCCCCTCATCCTGGGAGTCTTCATGCTTCAGACAGGGAAACTGAGGCCTGGAGGAAAAGGAGCTCAAGGGGCTGAGAAAGCTGAACCAAGAACAGGATCCTGGCCTCCTGGTCCTTGCCTCTCCAAGTTGGCGTGGGACTCGGGCATCATGCCACGCTTGCCAAAATTCTATCCGTGACACCTGCTGGCCCCACCAAGGTCTCTTCCAGAATCAGCTCACATTGCCCAGTCTCTGCCCGAGGTGGATCCAGGTGCTCATTTCACTAAGCACCAGCCCATCGGCACCCATTAGCCACCTGCCCACGCCTCCCTCCATCTAGCCACACCTCCGTCCATCCACCCATCCCACCATGCATTCATCCTTCCATCCAAGTGCCCTTCCTTCCTTCCTTCCTTCCTTCCACCCATCCATCCATCCACCCATCCATCCATCCATCCATCTGTCCATCTATGCGTCCATCCATCCTTTCTTTCATTTCTTTCCTTTCTTCCTCCCATCCATCCATCTGCCCATCCGTCCATTCCACCATCCATCCAACTATATCCTTCCATCCATCCATCCAACTACCCATCCATCCATCCTTTCTTCCATCTGTCCATCTATGCATCCACCCATCCTTTCTTTCATCTTTCTCTTCCTTCCTCCCATCTGTCCATCTGTCCATCCAATCATCCATCCAACTATTTCCTTCCATTCATACATCCACCCATGTATCCTTCCCTCTTCCACCCCTCCATCCATCCGTCCAACCACCCATCCATCCATCC
>NW_007241765.1:169111-191880 GCF_000164805.1 Carlito syrichta | reverse complement strand
CCATCCATCCGTCCAACCACCCATCCATCCATCCAACTATTTCCTTCCATTCATACATCCACCCATGTATCCTTCCCTCTTCCACCCCTCCATCCATCCGTCCAACCACCCTTCCATCCATCCCTTCTTCCATCTGTCCACGTATCCATTCATCTACCTTTGCATTCATCGTTCTTTCCTTCCTTCCTTCCATCCATCCGTCTGTCCAGTCACTCATTGCCCATCTATCCGTGCATTCATCCATCATCTACCCATCGGTCCATCCATCCACCATCCATCCAACTATTCACCCATCCTCCCATCCATGCACCCTTCCTTCCTTCCACCCAACCAGCCATCCATCCAACCATTCATCTGTCCATCTTTTCTTCCATCTGTCCATCTATGCATTCATCTATGCTTTCTTTCGTTTCTTTCCTTTCTTCCCCCCACCCAACCCTCCATCCAACTGTATCCTTCCATCCATCCATCCATCCAATCATTCATTGCCCATCTATCCATGCATTCATCCATCATCTACCCATCGGTCCATCCATCCATCTGTCCATCTACCCAGTCATCTGTCTTCCCTTAGACACGCCACATATCCATGGATTCATTTGTCTTTCCGCATATCCATCTGGCCATTTACCCGCCGACTACTTACTTGCGCACTAAGCCAGCCTTAGTAACCCTTGTCAAGGTCCCCAGTCCCCAGTCTTCCACCCCCTAACCCCCTCCTCTCCAGCCATCAAGCCCTGTCCACTCCGGCAAGCCCCAGTGATTCAGACGTGCCTAGCCACGTCCTTCAAGGGGCAGGCAGGGCCTGACCCCAAACACTCTAAACCAGGCAGAACTGCCCCTGCCTCCCTCCCTCTGCACCGTGGAGTCCTCGGTCTCATTTCCCCAGTTTCTTGTCTTCCTCTCTCATCTGTTGGTGGGAGAAGGACCCAGAGTCCCCCCTGGCACCGTCAGCGGGCTGAGGAGAGGGGTCAGTGCGGAGGGGAGGAGGCCTGGGGCTCCAGACTGGGGGCAGCAGAGAGAACCAGCAGTGCTTATCGCTCAGGGAGCTTCTTGGAGCTCCCTGCCATCCTTGGCTTCGGGGCCTGATTAATTCTGGACCCGCCCGGTGCTTTGAGATCCCCGGATAAGAGAGAATTCCAGAGCGGCAGCTCAGCCTCATAAATCCGTAATTGGGTGTGTTCTTCCTGGCTGTTTTTATAACCATAATGATAGCCTACAGCGTTTGCATTTCAAAGGGCTTGGCCCGGAAGCTGGAGCTTCACCCCTGCAGCAACCCAGGCTGGGGGGTCAGGGAGGGTGGAGAGAGACCCCGGGATGCAATTCTGGCGACGCCACAGGCACCTGCTGCAGGACCCTGGACGAAACTCGCCCCTTGAGTCTCAGTTTCCTCGGCTGCGGAAGGGGAGACAGCCCTGCTCAGTCGGGTGCCAAACGCCCCAGCCCCCCAGCTCCTCAGGGCCGTGTCCAAGCCGCTCAGCCTGGCCATGCCCCTCCCCACCAGCCTGTTCCCCCCCCAACCTCCACACACCTCTTGCCCGCCCGTCCCCTTCCACTGACTGATACCTCCTCATGCTTCCGGGTTCCACTCAGATGCCTCCTTCAGGGAGGCTTCCCTGAGTCCCCAGCGGGGCTCATTCTAATGCCTGGGTGCCTGTTCGTCTCCCCCATCAGACTGGCAGCTTTGAGAGGTGGGTGGGGCCATGTCAGAGGGCCGGTGGGGCCTGGCCCTGAGGGGTCACTGCACCTTTCATTAAATGAGGGCTGCGGGACCTCCGCACCCCCGCCCCGGGCTCCCTGCAAACACCTGAGAGATGGCCGGACGCAGGAGTCTGTGACCCAAAGGCATCGTGGTCTTCCTTCCTTCCCTCATCTTCAGTCCACCCCAACCTGGGAGGTGGGAACCCCCGAGGGGGCTGGGCCTCACGGCTGAGGCTGGCTGCCCCTCGGCCCTCTATGGGGACAAGGACCGGTCAGTGGGGCCAGAGGGAGGACCAAGACGCTCAGCCCCGTGGCGACCTGGGCACAAGTCCCTGTGGAGGAAAAACCAGGAGACACCATGGAGGCGGAGGCCCAGAGGCCGGAGGGAGAGGCCAGGACGGAGGAAGCCATGTGGGTACAGGAACTCAAGCCTCATAAACCCCGTGAGCGCCCCCTCTGTCCCCTGCAAGACTGCCACACTCCGTGGACCGGCCACGGGGCTGGGGGCCACAGAGCCCAGACAGGACACAGGGTGTGCGCTGTTTTTGTGAATGAATCCAGGGCCTGGCCTTCTCTACCGGCCACGCCCTGCCGGACTGGCCTGACCACGCGGTAACCTCAGGAGAAGCTCGGACAGAAAGAGGAACTTCAGAACGAAAGTGTGAGTCACGCAGGAGGAGGGGTGGAGGGGGAGAGAGTCTTTGGTTTCGCTGAGGTCTCACGCTGAGGCCCGGCCTGGCCAGCCCTGCAGGAGCCCCGAGCCCGGACATCCACTGGCAGCCTGGACCTGTCCCCTGCCGGTCCACGCCCCCTCCAGAGCCATCCGGGCTGGGGCAGGGGTCACCCACGCCCGCCGTCTGGGGCCCTCAACAGGGACAGCTGCAGCGGGGTCTCTGCCAGTCCCCTCCCTGCTGTTTTCTTCATACAAGGAGCATTGACTGAGCACCTACTGTATACCAGACCGGTGCATCAGACAAACTGGGCCTCGGCCCTGCCTTCGGGGAGGCCGCTGTCCATGCCAGGCCAGTCAACATATGAGGAAAATGGACAGAGTCCGGGGTGGTTATCCGAGCCAGGAAGGCGGAGAACAGGTTGCTATGACAAGGACAACCAGGAACACCTGGAACAAAGTGACAGAGAGCTGGGCCCCCAAGGAGGGGCCGAGCCTCTCCAAGAACAGGGCGTGTGGGCCAGGGGGCCGCCAGGAGGCAGCTTGGAAGGTCTAGAAACTGCAGAGGCCATGCACCAGAACCCCAGGGAGCAGAACCTACAGGACACAGAGGATGGCCCACCAGGCCCCCTTCCAAAGCCCCTGCTGGCCTTCTGGGCCCAGAGTTTGTGGCCCAGCAGAAAGGAGGTGGCCGAACGCCCAGGGCCTCCCACCCCCAGACAGCAGCTTTGGGGCAGGCTGGTCTCCCCTGGAACAGGCAGGAAACCCCCTCCTCCCGGGGGCGGGGGGAGCCGGCATGACGGAGGGAGGCAGGGACTGCACCCCAAGCCCGAGATCCACCCCCCCAGCTTCTCTGGAGGGCCTCCCCCGTCCCCACCCCAGGAAGGGCCTTGCTCCTCCTCGCCTGGAAGGCATGGGCTCCGCTGTCCCTTTAAAGGGACTGAGTCAGAGAGTTAAGAATGAAACTGACTCATGGTGGAAGGGCTGGTCACCGCCTGGCCGGGCGCCAGGGCTGCGGCGGGAGAGGAAGCCGGGTGACCGCAGCTGCCTGTGTGCACTCTGCTGCAAAGGGGTAGAAACCACAAAACCCCATTTGAAATTCCACTGTGCAGTGCGACTTGTGTAATGAGGTTACCCCCTCATAATGGGGGCATTCAGGGCCCACGTGGGCCTGCGGGGCTGGGGGCCTGCCCCCCGGGGCCAGCTGATGCTGATGTCACCTTCCGTTAAGCATCCCCCTCTCCCTTGATTAAGAGCTTAAAAAAAAAATGCACCAGGAAACCGGAGCGAGAGCCAGAACGGAAGTCTTGGTTTTATTTATAGTTGATAACTTACGTCCGGCCTGCTCCCTGGGAGGCACTGCGGGGAGATGAAGAGCCCAAAGGAGCAGGAGATGAAAATGTCCCAACCCCTGGGCTCGTGGGTTGGCTGAGAACAAACCTAGAGCTTCCTTTTGAGCTCCCCAGCAGCCAAAGCAAAGAGGGGAACGGTGCTGTGGCATGACATCACCACAAATCAGCGACAGTGAAGCCTGGATTTCTCTTTCTCACTGGAGGAGGAGATCAAAGGTGAAGAACTGGCCGGGACGGCGATGCCACCTGCCCCACACAGTGTCTGGATGTTTCTCAGGGGCCCCTTCCGGCTGGGATCTACACATCACGGGGGTAGAGGCGGGCATGAGACAGTATGCGTTCCCCGAGATGCATCCAGGAAGTCACGGTTGGTCTCCCCTGGAGCGGGCAGAAAGCACCCTCCATCCCGGGTGCCAGGGAGGCAGAGGAAAGCAGGGGCTTTCCAGAGACCCCCCACTTCCTACCCTCCCTCGTAGCTCTGTTTCACGCAGTTCCCCAGGGCCGCCGCCCAAGCACCTGAGCCGGCCTGGAGGACGAACTGGCTCACGGTGGGAGACCCAGCACGCAGCTGGTGCTTGCGCGTGGGAGAATGCTCGCTCGCAAGAAATAGTCCATAAGCCGGGCTGGGTGGCTCAGCCTGTAATCCCAGCACTTTGGGAGGCTGAGGTGAGTGGATGGCCTGAGCCCACAGGTTCGAGACCCGCCTGGGCAATTCGGCGAGACCTCATCTCTACAATAAATCAAAAATCAGCCGGGCGTGGTAGCGTGCGCCTGTCGTTCCGACTACTCAGAAGGTTGAGGCAGAAGGATCGCTGGAGCCCAGCAGGTCGAGGCTGCGGGGGCCAGGAGCGGCCATTGCACTCCAGTCTGGGCACAGAGTGAGACTCCAACTCAAAAAAAAGAGAAATAGTCCATAAAGGAAGAGGCAGGCGGGGAGGGATGGGACAGAGGGAGGGGAGAAGGGGAGAGGAGGAAGTGGGAGGAAGCTTGGCTTCTCTGCGCCTCAGTTTCCTCATCCGTTAAATGGGAGTTTTTAGTAACTGTCTCCTGGCGTGGCTCTGAGGATTAAATGGGGCCGGACCCAGAAAGCGCTTAGCACACGGGAAGTCCTCAGTCAGTAGGAATGAACGAAGATGAGGATGCTGAAGACGGGGAGAGGCCTGGCCCGGAGATGGGAGCCCGGGGAACCCCAGCGGGGCCAGTCCTCCTCCGTCCCACGCCCCAGGCCCCCGGGGCCTCGGCACTCAGCCAGGACCCCGCCACCCCGAGGCAGGCCCCAGGAGGAGGGGTCGGGACTGCTCTCCCCTCAGGTCACTGTCTGGGCCGCTGGATGCCACCCCCTCCAAGGCCGCACAGAGCGCGGGCCCTTGGTGATCGCTGGAGTCTCTCGTCCCGGGGTGTGCACAGACGCCACCGTGGCCCTGTTGCTCCGTGAAGAGCCTGGGTTTCCCGCAGACCCCTCCACTGCCACCCGCCATGAGCAAAGGGCCTTCAACAAGTCTCCTCCAAGACACTTCTCGCTTGCGGTGAGCCCAGCTCGCCGCGGCCAGCCACCCTCGCAGGCCAGCTCCCAAGAACCCTTTGTCCTGGGGGCTACGGGAAGTGCCTGGTGGCACAGGGGTGACCCGCCGGGCCTGGACGTGTCCGTGTCTTCGGTCTCTTGGCAGAGGGCCAAGAAGGCCACGTGGACGAGGCCACACCGAGATGGGGAGGACAGAAGGAGGCTGTTCCAGGCAGAGAGAACAGCAAGTGCGGGAGAGCAGGTGTTGAGGGAGCAGCAGGACCCAGCGCGCATGCGTGAGAAGGACACAGACCCCAAGGACCTCAGGGCCACGTGAGCCGAGGGGAGGAGTGGGCGTTGTCCTAAGTCCCAGGGAGTCTTCACAGGCTCAGAGCGAGGCGTGGCACGGCTGGATTTACCATCCGAGACGCACCTTCCTCCCCTGGATGAACTTGACCAAGAGGAGGGATCTCGCCTTCCATAACCCACTCCAAGAAGCACCAGTCTTCCTGAACAAGCCAAGGACGAGGGGCTACCCCTCTGTGCCTGGCCCCTTGCTCACACTTGGGGACACACCGAGGACAAGCGTTTGCTCCAGACCCCTCTTGGTTCGGCGCTGGGAGTTCCCTGACCCTCCCCTTCCCCAATTCCCTGGGGTGTGTTGAGTGATCGCCCAGTGCCCAGCCCCATGCTAGGTGGGGCGTGCAATCAGGACCCCAGGCAACCCACCTTCCCGACTCTCCAGGACTCGGCGGTCAATGCCAGATGGACATGCAGACAGCAGGCCTCGGGGAAGACTTCCAGAGCAGCCAGGGGACATCAGCCAGGTGGAAAGAGGAAGCCAGCCCATGCAGGACCCAGAGGGGAGACAGGACAGTTCCTTCAGGCTGCCTGGACCCTGGTAACCAGTCGGCCTGTGACCAACTCTGAGCCAGCCCCAGACCCACAGGGCCACATCACAGGTCTTGTCAGGGTCTTGAACTTTATCCTGAGGGCCGGGGACCCTGCAAGTTGCAGGGACAGGGCCATATTTGGCCCTTCAAAAGCTTCCTCTGGCTGCTGGTCGATGGGGGCCGGGGAGGGGGGACAGGAGAGAAGGTTCCCGTACTCACCTGGGTGAGAGACAATGGCGGGAGGGAAAGTGGCCCTGGCAGGGCTCAGGGACAAATTCCAGGTGAAGACCAAGAACATGACTGTTCAGACAGCTCCCAGGAAGCTGGCAATGCCATTCAGCCAGGTGGGGAGACCGGGTACCCCGGCAGGGGTGTGACCCTTGTCTGGTTCTCGCTGAGCTGGACATCTGCTGAGACACCCAGTGCAGAATCTTCAGCTTCTCCAGAGGGCGGCACCCCGCCCTGCCGCCAGGGATCACGGCACTCTCACCAGTGTCCCCCTGGGGCTACGCCCATCATACTTGCCCCTGGAGCCCCTTTGGGGACCTCCCTTCCCCATCTGCCCATCAGTGCCACTTTCCAGCTGCTCGGGGCAGGCCCCCCTGCAACTCCTGGTGTCTCAGCGTGTCCCCGTTTTAGAAATGGGGGGACTGAGGCCAAGAGAGGGGAAGAGGCCCGAGGGGGTCGAGTTCGGTCGAGGGGAGGTGGCATGACACCTTGGAAGTCTTGCCTTACAGGTCCCCTGCTGAGGGTAGATGGAAGGGGGGGTCATCTCTTTGTCTGCAGTCGACCTTCCAACCCTCCTCGACTGAGTCTTGGTATCTCTCGAGATTCAGTCCCACCATGGCCCAGCTCCGATGAACAAAGTTCATCCTTTGGCCAAATTTCTGCGGCTGTGACTCCCCCCCCAGTGCCCAGCTGGGTCCTGTGGGAAGGGGGTGGGGGCTGCAGAAATCTGAACCTGTCCCTGGTTGATTCTCTCCCTCTGACTCCGACACTCGGGGCACCTGCCTGCTTGGTAAATCATGAAGAGTCGGTGGTGGTGGTGACGCGATTTGACGGCGGTGGCGGTATTGGTGGTGGAGGCGATGGTCATGATGAGAAGATGATTGGTGGCGATGGTGACGGTGATGGTATTGGTCATGAATTTTTTTTGAGTCGGAGTCTCATTCTGTTGTCCAGACTGGAGTGCAGGGGCACACTCAAGGCCACCACAGCCTCGACCTGCTGGGCTCTGGCGATCCTTCCACCTCAGCCTTCCAAAGAGCCAGAACTACAAGCGCACACTACCATGCCTGCTAATTCTTTGGTTTATTGTAGAGACAAGGTCTCGTCAAGTTGCCCGGGCTGGTCTCGAACCCGTGGGCTCAGGCCATCCTCTCGCCTCCACTTCCCAAGGTGCTGGGATGACAGGCTTGAAGGGTGATGGTGGCGACGGCCGTGATGATGTTGACGGTGTCGGCAGTGATGACATTTCAGTGATGGGTGTGATGACCATGGACATGACGTGGTGATGATGGTCATGACAACGGTGACGGAGGTGATCATCACGGTGACAGCGCTGGTCGCGATGAACTTCTAACGATGGCGCTGGTGACGATGAGCTGACGATGAGGGTGATGGTGACAATGGTCATGATGATGGTGACGGTGTTGGTCATGATGAAATTGTGATGATGGCGATGATGAGGGTGGTCATGACGAGAGGGGGACGGTGATGAAGGTGGTCACGACGGTCACCATGATGGTGACGGCACTGGCCACGATCCATTTCTGATGCTGCCGTTGGTGATGATGAGCTGACGATGACGGTGACGGTGACGACGGCCATGATGATGTTGACGGTGTCGGTAGTGACGAGAGGACAATGATGGTGGTCGTGAGGAGGGACATGATGACGGTGACAAAGGTGATCATCGTGGTGACGGCGCTGGTCACGATGAACTTCTAACGATGCGCTGGTGATGATGAGATGACGATGAGGGTGACGGTGATGGTGGTCGTGACAGCGGTGATGGTGTTAGTCATGATGAATTTCTAGCAGTGGGGATGGTGATGACAGCGATGGTGACAATGGTCATGATGACGGTGACGGTGTTGGTCATGATGAAACTGTGATGCTGGTCGTGAGGGTGAGGATGAGGAAGATGACGATGATGGTGGTTGGTCGTGCGGACATTTTAACGATGATGGTGGTGGTGACCGTGGTCATGATGAGCTGGTGGCGATGGCGGTGGCGATAAGGGTGATGGGGTTGGTAGTGCCGAAATCTTAACAGCGGTGGTGATGACGGTGAGGAGGGGAAGGATAACATGTACTGAGCACACATCACACGCCAGCAGCGGTCCCACACTATTTTGTATCTTTGTGGCCGTTTTATGAGCTAGGTCCCTATGATCCCTCATTTTATCAAGGAGGAAACTGAGGCACAGTGGCTCAGCCACATGACAAGTCAGTGGTGGGACCCAGACACTCCCAGGCAGCTGCACCAGGACCTACTCCCAACACTACTTTCAGGCCCTGGGTTGACCCGACAGAGCCTGGCACCACGGCCCCTCCTCAGAAAGCATCTCTTTCCATCACCCGCACCAGTCTGGGTGCTCTTCCTCAGTAGGACACCAGGAGAAAGCTGAGGACCCTGAAGGAAGGGGCATGGGGTGCAGGGCTCCCCAGGGCACCACCGAGGAGGAATTCCCCCTCCGCCGGCATGGGCGTGTGAAGCTCCCACCGGACACACTCCACACCCAATCCCCTTGCCCTGCAGGGTCAGCCCTGGCCCTCACATGTTTCCCCTGGAGAGCCACTGGCCAGCTGGGTGGGCACCAGCCAGCACATGGGGTGTCTCCCGGGGGCTCTGGCCAGCACTCAGGGTCTCACTGGCCATGCTTTAATTCTGATGAGCCTAAAAACATGCTTTTTCGTCATTTACCTCCTGCTTCAGATGAAACGGGAGACTGGGTTGTCCTCAGAAACTGACCGGGCTCGGTGGCTCAGCCTGTCATCCCAGCACTTTGGGAGGCTGAAGCCAGTGGGCTGCCTGAGTCCACGGGTGGAAGACCAGCCCGGGCAACTTGGCGAGACCTCGTCTCTACGATAAATAAAAAAATTAGCCAGGCGTGGTAGCGAGCGCCTGTAGTCCCGGCTACTTGGAAGGCAGAGGCAGAAGGATCGCCGGAGCCCAGCAGGTCGACGCTGGGGGGCCGTGAACCTGCCACTGCTCTCCAGCCTGGACGACGGAGTGAGACTCCAACTCAGAAACACACACACACACACAGCAGCAGCAGCAAAATCTGTTGTCCCGCCCCCAGGGCTGGACCCTCCCCAAATCCTCACCTGCACCATCTCACTTAACCTTGCACTGACCTGCTGGTGGCTCACATTCCATTTTACAGATGAGCAAACCAAGGCCCAGAACAGACAAGCTTCTTCCTCACGGCCACCATTCACTGGACACCAGACGCCCACTCGAGGTTGCCTGATACCGATGACCCTGCCCATCCCCACCCAGCCCAAACCCAGCTCCCTCCTTAGGACAGGGACACACCGGGGTTGAATGAATGCTTGATATTGTGGTAGGAAGCCTTGTAACCCAGCCCTGGCGTTCACGCCCTGTGCAATCCCTGCCACTAGGAGGATGTGGGTTCCACTCCACGCTGAGGTTATAATCAATGGCATAGTCATCAGCTCACCTGGAGAAAGGGGCATGGCCCAGGTGGGCCCAACCCCTTCCCATGAGCCCAGTGTCTTCTCTGGTTCATCCCAGGAGGGGACATCAGAGGTCAGAACAATAAGGCTTCCACTCGCCACAGCTGGTTAGGGTACGGAAGGGGACAACGTGGCAAGAAATGGGGGCAGCTCTAGGATAGACCACCAACAGGAAATGGGGACATCAGTCCTACAACCGCAAGCACCTGATTCCAGCTGACAGCCCAAATGTCCTCCCCAGAGCCTCCAAAAGTCACACAGCCGCTAACACCCCCATTCCAGCCATGGGAAACCCTGGGCAGGGGGCCTGCAAAGCCATGCCTGGACTTGTGGCCTGCAGAGCTTACAGCTAATGACCGGGTTGTGGTGAGCTGCTGAGTGTGTGGTGACTTGTTACGCAGCGTTGATAACTGGTACAGATACGAGGGGCAATCCCCAAAATCCCGGAATTTATTTATTAAAAATTCTGTATTTACTCTTACAAGTTTAAACTTCAGTCCCCTTCCAAGTCATTCCTTTTGGATGCAATACACTTCTTGAGATCCTTTTCCCGCTGCTCCAAACAGTTTTTAAATTCATCGTGTTGATGCCTTTTGGTGCTTCTGCTGTTTGGGGTTTCTTTTCTTTCTCATCAGCAAAATGTTTCCCTTTAAGGACTTTTTTTTCATCGGGAAAGCAACAAAAAAAGTGTGCTTGGGGTAAGATCAGGTGAATAGGGAGGGTGGGGGTCATGCTGATTTTGGTCTAAATCCGCTGAACACTCAGTGCAGTGTGGGCAAGTGCACTCGTCAATCCCCCATCATGCAATGGGCAAACGCGGTGAAAGAATCTCCTAACTAAAATTCACTGAAGGCGAACACAACGCCAGTGGGTCCACGGATACGGAGGGGTTCTTAGAACACTTATCTGGGGGCGGGGATGCCTGGACCACAGGGGGCCCGCCCTCCAAAGGATCAGGCGATCCTCCTGCCTGAACTTCCCAAGTAGCTGGGATGCAGGTACATGCCAACAAGCCTGGCTCATTTTTTGATTTTTTTTCTAAAGACAAGGTCATGGAGCCGGGAGAAGCACCGGGGTGAGGGAGAGCAGCCCAGGCAGAAGCACCAGCTGAAGCAGAGGCTGGCATGGACACGGTGTGCTCAGCCTGAGTGGCGGGCCACTTCCTCCAGGCAGGAGCCCCTGGGCTTGCTTTGGTCCCT
Organism: Carlito syrichta; assembly: GCF_000164805.1. Lineage (NCBI taxonomy): Eukaryota > Metazoa > Chordata > Mammalia > Primates > Tarsiidae > Carlito > Carlito syrichta. Next base: position 180,860 of record NW_007241765.1, on the reverse strand, counting down.
TCCAAGACTTACGCAGACACTGGCTTAACTAAAAGCACTGAGGACGGTGAGCTGGCAGCCCAAAAGGGGGCCACGGGAGCGTCCGGACGATGAAGGCAGTGGTCACCAGGCCAGAGAACGTGGGCTCGCAGATCCGGGCTTAGATCTCACAGGTCCCTGAGGCCATCAGGTGACCCTGGGCTGTGGGCGGGGCCAGTGTGGTTTTTTTTATCTCAGGACATGTCACAAGCTACTCCAGGCCCTTGAGATAAGAAAGTTCAGTGGCTTTGTTCAGCTGCTTTCATAATTTTTCCTCAAATGTGACTTCCTTGTGGATTTTAGAGCAAGGCCAGCCCATGCAAAGCACACACGCCAGGGCTCTCCCATCCGTACTCATGGCAGGCATGACCAATGGAGCACAGAGTCCTCCATCCAGGGCTCAGGCAATGGACAGGTGGGGTTGTTCGGGATCTGAGTCACTCTTCCCAACAAGCCGGAACCCCGACTTTGTCATGAAGCCTACGCAAAGCCCACCGGGGCCTGGCCCTCCTCTCTGGCCACTTTTGGCCAAGACTGTCGGAAAAATGATACCAAGGGAGGATGAGACAGCCATCCCTCCTCTCTCTGACTCTCTCTATCTCTCACACACAGGAACAGAGGCACAACGAGGCTGCGTGCACCATGGATCATCCATGTAAGTGTAAGCGGCGTGTGAACTGCGTGGCAGAGGGCTCTCGTCTGTCCCGTTCGGTGCCTGGCACACAGAAGGTGCTCAGAAGGTGTCTGTTGAGTGAAGGTGCTTCTGTGAGTCCCCGCGGCCTGCAGACCGACCGGTCGCCACCAGCTCTCTCCCGGTCACGCGTCAGCTGCGTCTTTGTCCCCTCTCCCCGGGAAGTAGCAGGGGACGTGGGACTGTGTTCCCATTAAACAGTTGAAGCATTCGCCTCCCCCTGTGCCCACCCCCTCAAGATGGTTTCCTGGAGTCTCTGAATGACTTTCGAGAGAGATTTCTAGATAAATGCCAAGGGAGGAAGGGAGAGGCCGGCGGTGGGGCTCCAACGCCACGCCTTCCGCTGGGGAATTCGGTGGAATCCAGGGAGGGCTGGAGGAAATGGCTGTGTTTCAAAGGCCTCTGCCTAATGTTCCCTTTAATTAGAATGGGTTTCGCTTGACACGGTTTCTGCCGACCCGCAGGGGAGGGCAGCCCCCGCTTGGGTGACTGCGCAGGGACCCTAGGGTCTCAGCTACGCCGCGTCTGCGGCCTTGGCAGAGTTCAAAAGCAGCGGGACAGCTGCCGGGGCCGAGAGCCACTCCCCGCCGCCGGGCACCTCTGTGGGAACCTGGATCCAGGGACATTCCTCTGGAAGGAAGAATGTGCACGTGAGGGACAGCTGGGTGCCTGCCAAGTCCGGTCGCTCAACGGGCTGGGCAGGAAGAGATCGCGCCCCAGGGGAGGCCGGGCTGGGCCAGGGCCTGGGGACCACAGCGGGGTGGGCTGTGGCACCCCTGACCCGGCGAGGAGGGGGTCCATGACCCCACAAGGTGGGAGGTGGCAGCAAAGGCCGGAAGGCTGGGGAAACCCAGGAAGACGCCCGGTCCCACCCGGGTCCCACTCTCGAGGCAGGTCCTTGGATCAGCCTGCACGCGTCAGGCGGTGCTGCTGTGACAAACCTGCAGCCCCCGTGTCCCTGCCAAGCCGTTTCCCATTCCTGTCCCGAGAGGGTCAGCCCAGGCTCTTTCTGGGGGTCCCCTCCGGCTGTGATGCAGGGAGGCCACTGTCTCCGGCCAAGGGGGAAACAGAGAGCTCCCACCCGGCTTCCACGCCTCAGGATACACAGGACCTGGAGGGATTCAGCTTCTCGGGTTCAGGGAGGCTGGGCCGTGGGGTTGGCCTCTGAACCCCGGAAGGGGTGACAGTGTGGGAGCTACAGGGTGGCATCTCCGGCACGCACTGGAGGGCTGGGGAGCAGAGGAAGCCACTTTGCCGAGGCCTGGAGGTGGGAGCGGTGCAGGGGCGCTCAGGCGTTCGGGATGGCCGGGGGGTGCCGGGCCAGAGGCCGGAGGGCGGGGAGGGCGTGGCCAAGGACGTCCCGAGGGGGCCATTGGGCGTCTTTGGCTGGGAGGGACGCGGTCAGCTTTGGCAGGAGTGGGCTGGGCCCCTAGGAGCAGCCCTGCAGGCGCCAGGCGGACGCCCTCCCCGCCGTCCGGGCAGCCCTGGTCCAAGCCAAGCCGCGCACCCGGTTAAACAGCGCGGGGGACGGGGCTGGGAACACCCGCTGGGCCAGGCTGCGCCCGCAGCCTCGGGGCGGGGACGCGTTGGTGACCGTGAGCCCCTCCGAGCTTGCGGCAAGGCCTCATGGGGAACAGGGGGAAGAGAGGGCAGCCCCAGCCCCGGGCCCCGCGCGGGCCCCTCTGTGGGGGACGCGGGCGTCCTGGGGACGTCGAGGCAGGGCCTGGCTCTGGCGGGAGGAGCCGGGGTCGGCGGCACTCACCCGTTCGTGCATCCGTTCGTTCATTCACTGGCTCCCTCACTCACTCGTTCGCTCACCTATTCATTCCTTCACTCACTGATTCATCAGTCCAGGCATTTACTCGCTCGTTCATTCCTTCACTCACTCATTCACTCCGCCAATCATTCACTCTTGTTCATTCATTCACCCGCTAATTCATTAATTCAGTCATTCATTCACCCACATTCATTCACTCACTCATTCATTAATTCAGTCATTCACTCGGTTGTTCACTCACACATTCATTCATTCACTCGCTCATTAATTCATTCCTTCACTCACTCATTCATTCACTCACTCATTCACTCGTTCATAAGTGTCCACTCAGCATCACGGTGGGAACCTGCTGGCCCCAAAGGACACGGTCCCTGCCCTCATGAAGAGTATTCTAGTGGGAGATGCAGACCGTGAACAAACAAAGAAGCAAATCCATGATGACAAAGCTGACAAGTGAGGAAAACGCCAGAGGGGTCCCCTCCCAAGCAAGGCAGCAGGGGGCCTTCGGGAGGAGATGGATCCAGCAGCACGGGAATGGGGGCAAGGGCTTTCTTGGCTTTCTTGGCAGGGAGAATGGCGCGGGCAAAGGCCCCAGGCCAGAAGGGGCCTGAGGTGCCCAGCGGAAGGAACACCACAAACTCACACACCAAGAGCCAGTTTGGGGGAGCCCAGAGGGGCCCCTGCAGGGGTCGATTCCAGGGTGGACGACGGCGGGTGAGGGAAGAGGTGGGAACTCACCCAGGTCTCCAGGGAGGGGACGGCGGTGGCCTCGCCAGGGAGGCGAGGTGGATTTGAGAGCCCTTGGAGGGAAGGTGGACCTCCCGTCTCAAGGATGGGCTGGGTGAGGGTGTGTGGGCGGGAAGGGTCTGGTCTCTGCCCTGGGGGATGACGGCCGTTGCTGAGGTGGGACGCTGAGGCAAGGATGAGGGCAGGGGGCTGAAACCAAGAGCCCCCGGGGACATGCCAGGCACACCGTGTCCTGAGCCTCCCAAGGAGGAGGCAGGTGGAGGCCGGCTGTGTGGCACTCCGGGGACAGGGCTCGCTGGAGCTCGGGAAGGAACACGTTGCGAAGACCCCGGTCTGGAAAGATGGACTCTCAGCCTCTACCTTTACTGGAGGAACCAAGCCCCAGGGCTCCTTGGGCGCTTGGCCCCAGAAAACGGTGGGCACCACCATCCTCAGGTTACAGACGGGGAAACTGAGGCAAACAGCAGTCCAGGAAGCTCTCTGGGGCCACCTAAGTAGCCAGTGGCAGACCTGAGGCTTAATCCAGGTCGTCTACACCTGCAGCTCACGGCCTCACACCGGGTGACTCGCTCGAGGTGACTCAACCTCAGAGCCGAGCACCGAGACGGCTCTCCTGGCTCCAGCTCCAGTGCTCCTTCCTGGGGACCTCCTAGGAGGATGGAATTCCAGAGCCTGGAGCCGCCAGAGACGGCGTCATCATGGATCTGAAGTTACACCTGGTGAATGTGGGTCTAATTCTTCTCCGGCCACTGTCTTCACCCAACAGCTGGCTTCACCCAGTGAATGTCTGAGTGGCTGTGAGCATGTATGTGATTGAGTGTGTGAGTGTGTATGTGTGTGTCTGTGTGTGAGTGTGTTTGTGACTGTGCATGTGTATGTACGTGCATGTGTGTTTATGTGTGAATGTGTGTGTATTGTGAGTGTGTGTGGGTGTGTGAGTGTGTGCATTTGCGTTTATGTGTGTGAGCGTGAGTTTGTGTGAGTGTGCATGTTTGTGTGTGTGTGTTTGTGTGTGTGTTTGTGAGTGTGCGTGTGTGTGAGTTTGTATGTGGTTGTGCATATGTCAGTGTGAGTGTGTGTGTTTGTGTGGGTGTGTGTGTGTGACTGTGCATGTGCGTGACTGTGTGTTTGTGTGTGTTTGTGTGAGTGTGCATGTGTGTGTGAGTGTGAAGGTGGATGTGTGTGTTTGTGTGCATGTGAGTGTGTATGCGTGTGTGCGTGTTTGTGTGTGTATGTATGTGCATGTATTTGGGTTTATGTGTGAGTGTGTATGTGAGTGCATGTGTGTGCATGTATGTGTGTGTGTTTGTGGTTATGTGTGAGTGTGTGTGCTAGCGTGAGTGTGCAGGTATGTGTATGCCTGTGTGTTTGTGTGAGTGTGCATGTGTGTGTGAGAGAGTGTTTATGTCAATGTGTATGCGTGTGCTCGTGTGAGTGCATCTGAGTGTGCACGTGTCAGGGCATGAGAGCGCGTAAGAAGACGCCCCTGCCAGCGGGGTGCTGACACCCGACAGGGAAGCCAGACGCCCGCCGGGCAAACACCTGCAGCCACCGCAGGGCCCCAGGGGCCAGCCCGTGGCCGACCCCTCCCACACACCACACACACCTCGTTCCGCACTCAGCGTGGCACTCCAAGGGACTCGTCATTGGCCTCCCTGACGGAGGAGGAAACTGAGGCTCAAAGGGGATAGCCCGACCCAGGTCCCTGAACCGGTGAGGAGCAGGGTGGGATCCAGGTCTCGCATACCGGCGCCCTCCTGCTCCCTCACAAATGACCCAGACCAGCAGGAACTGGACACCATCTGCATCAATTATCTCCCACCATTCCAAGGGTCGGGGGCCTGGGAGTGGCTTTGCCGGGCGGTCCTGGTTCAGGGTCTCAGGAAGCTGTGGCCAGGATGTCAGCTGGGGCTGCAGCCTCATCCGAAGGCTTGACCGGGGCTGGCAGACCCGCCTCCAAGAGGGCGCCCTCACGGGCAGGAGGCCTCAGTTCCTTGCCATGTGGACCCATCCAGGGGGTTGCTGGGGGGGCCTCGCAACGTGGCAGACGTCACGCTTGAGGAAAGCAAGACAGAGGCCACAGTACCCTTTGTGACATGGCGGGGAAGATCCTAGCCCATCTCTCCCACGTATCCCGTTGGTTACAAGGTCGGCCCTGTTCAAGGTGGGAGGAGGCTGGACCAGGATGCGGACAGCAGGGGGTGAGGGTTATTTTGAACTGGCAAACACACCCAGGCCCGTCCAGACCTCCTGCCAAGAGCCTGTGTTCAGAACAGAGGAGTCAGATGTCAGGGGTGTCCAGACACCAAGGTCTGAATGCTCTGGAGAAGGACATGCCAGGAATGAGCACCACACTGAGAGCAGCCAGTGTCTTGACCGTGGTGAAATGTTCACACCAGGCCATCATGATAGCTCACAGAAGACTCACAGGCAATGGCCTTCTCAGGGACACAGCATCTCATAAACACACTGGGGACCTCGGTTTGGGGGACCAGGTGAATATAGACACTTCTGGCTGTGGCAGCAAGATATTGGTGCCAGGGAGACCCGAAATGTCCACAGAATGTGACCTTGAGTAAGTTTACCATAACCACTCTGACCCTCAGCCTCCTCCTCTAAAATGGAATAATACAATTGCTTCTGCCACACAGGAGATAGACTCAAGCCACAGGTGCCAAGGAGCCTGGCTTCCAGCAGAGCATCAAGCTGAACATCTAACATAGCCCAGCTCCAGCGGCAGGAAACAGAAACAACCACAGCTCAGACCAGGCCACGCTCTGCCGTGCTATGGCCAGGGCAGGTAGCTGGCATGGTCAGACACATGGCGTGGGTCACAAGTAACCCTGGCCCAGTTGGGCCAGAGAGAGAGGAAACTTTCACTCCCACAAATGCAGGTGAGTCAGATAAGTCACTCCCTCCTAGGTGTGCCCTGAAGAGAGAGAGAGCCAGGGCCCCTCCTGGTCCTTGGAAGGTCCACAAATGAGAAATACGTGGGACAAGTATTCCACACCTCTTCCTGAGCACTACAGCGGGAAAACAGCAGTGGGCACCGGGTGCTCCTTCCAAGGACAGTGGCGAGAAGAAAGGACTCTTAATTTATCCGGACAGAAATTTAGTTTTCCTTCTATCAAGAGGGGGTAGCCTTGTGGCTCAAATAAAAAAGAAATGTGCGATGGGACATGGGCAGGAAACACGCTCACTAGAAAAAATGAAGGCCATGGCCGGACTTGGTGGCTCAGCCTGTCATCCCAGCACTTTGGGAGGCCGAGGTGAGTGGATTGCCTAAGCCTGCGGGTTCGAGACCATCCTGGGCAACTTGGTGAGACCTCGTCTCTACAATAAATCAAAAAATTAGCCGGGCGTGGTAGCGCACTCCTATAGTTCTCGCTACTCGGAAGGCTGAGGCGGAAGGATTGCCGGAGCCCAGCAGGTCGAGACTGCGGTGACTGGGACCGTGCCACTGCACTCCAATCTGGGCCACAGAGTGAGATTCCAACTCTAAAAAAAAACGAAAAGAAAAAGGAAGGCCTGTGTGAATAAGAAGCGGCGTAAAGCAATGATTTTCCATGATTTCGGCATTCAGAAATCACAGGCAAAACAAAACGTCTGTCCTCAACGCAACCAGACACCACGAGAGCGTGCAGTGTGGGCTCTGAGAGTGAGAATTCGTCTTATGAGTAACATGTATGAGAGGGACTCCCCCAAAAACCCGGAATTATCTTCTGGAGAGTGGACACCTTGGAGTCCTGGCTTCGCCCACTAGGTAACCTATCTGGGAACCCAGCAGCATCCATGGACCAGCTGGCGTTCTTGGGAGAGGCTGCGTTCGGAGTCCGTGAATTTTTGGGGGTCCATTTTGTGATGGGTGATGGACGCGTGCGCCTGCCCACACCGCACTGAGTGTTCAGCAGTTTGGCGCCCAAGACGGCAGGAGCCCCATGCCCCACCCGCCCTGTTCCCCTGATCTCGCCCTGAGCGACTTTTTTCTGTGTTTCCCCGGATGAAAAAAGTCCTCCAAGGGAAATGTTTTGCCCACGTGGAAGAGGTGAAACAAAAAACGGCAGAAGCCCTCAAAGGCATCCACACGGGCAAGCTCAAAAACTGTTCTGAACGGTGGAAAAACCGTCTCGATGGGCGTCTTGCCTCCAACAGAAAGGACTTGGAAGGGGACTGAAGTTCAAACACTCCAGCCCTAGACCCGCCTGGCCTCTTCACCACCACGGGGGAGACTGAGGGAAAGGCACTGTGGGCTCTTTGGAGCTCTGGACATCGACACGGGGGCGCCCGCCTGCTGCCCGAGTGGGGAGACCAGCCATGGTGGGGTCCCTGCCATGCCACTGTGTGGCCATTTCCAGGGCTCCTTAAGACCAGGACGAACCTCAAAGCCCCAGGACCTCTGTCCTGGAACGGGCCACGACCCCAATGACCAACGGTGGCTCCCATGGCTTAGCCGGCACTTTCTGCGCACAGACTACAAGTTGGGCTTTAGGCTGGGTGCTGGGTGCTGAAATATTCTTGTCCACCCGAGAGTCTGAGCCTGCACACAGCTGGCGCTCAGTCTATGTCACTCTACGGGAAGGGACGGTCCTGCCTTCCGGGAGCCCCTGGCCTGGTGGCATTTCTTGGGGCACCTCTGGGAGAGGCGGTCCCCACATGGCTGTGACTCAGGCATCCCTGGTTTTATCCGGCTCCTTCCTGGGAAGGGAACACCACTCAAGGGGCCAGGGTGCGCACTCTCGGTAGGTATCCCTTGTTCCGAGGAACGCCTGTCCCCCGTCCCCACCATCCCGGACCAGAGATCATTAAAAGTAAGAGAAGCCGAGCTCAGTGGCTCAACCTGTAATCCCACGCCTTTGGGAGGCTGAGGTGAGTGGATTGCCTAAACCCGCGGGTTCGAGACCCGCCTGGGCAGCGAGACCTCATCTCTACAATAAACCAAAAAATCACCTGGGTGTGGTAGCGCATGCCTGTAATTCCGGCTACTTGGAAGGCTGAGGCGGAAGGATTGCTGGAGCCCGGGAGGCGAGGCTGCGATGGCCGGAGGCGGCCACTGCACTCCAGTCTGGGCGACCGAGTGAGACTCCAACTCAAAAAAAAAAAGTATGAGAAAATAACTCCAGGTGCCATGGCTCACACCTGTTACCCCAGCACTTAGGGAGGCCAAGGCAAGAGGACTGCTTGAGTCCAGGAGTTGGAGACCAGCCTGGGCAACGTAGCGAGACCTCGTCTCTACAAAAATCAGAAAATTAGCCAGGCGTGGTGGTGCCTGCCTGCAGTCCCAACTACTCGGGAGGCTGAGGCGGGAGGATCGCCTGAGCCCAGGAGGTCGAGGCTGTGGTGAGCTGTGATTGTGCCGCTGCACTTCAGCCTGGGCGACAGAGGGAGACCCCGACTCGAAAATAAAAAGGAACAGAAAACAAAAATGCCGAGCACCTGTGATGCCTTCAATCCACACCTGGATGTGTGTCTGTTCCCTCAGCTTCTTCCAGGACATTCCGGAGAGGCCGATCTGGGGACTCACTCGCCCCTTTGGTAGGATGGAATCCTAGGTCACTGCTCACGGTGGACTCTCGCTGTGACACGCGCCCGCAGAATCCCGCCAGGCTGCTGAGCTGGTCACATCTGCATCCCAGCTTGGGTTTGCTGAATGAATACTTGACCCGACCAAAGAGCACAGATCCTGGGCGCAGAGAAAGCGGAGTCCAAATCCCGCCTCTTTCTTCTCTTGGCTGTGTGACCCGAGGCGGGTCGCTCCACCCCTCTGAGTCTCAGGTTCCCAGTCTGCAGAAGGGAGATCCTATGAGTGGGATCCTGGTCAGAATTCGGGGAGCCTGTGTTTGTCACCTGGGCCTCGTGGAGGAGGGGCCCATCGGGCGTGCCCCCCTCCCCGGGGCTGGGGCTCCAGGCTCACCTGCCAGAGCTGGGACCCCGCCCTCTCCACGGCCCCAGCCTCCTGCAGGTGACTGCAAGCGCTCTGGGCACCAGGCCCTGGGAGCGTGGGAACTTCCTAAGGCGTGTTTGTTTTGGGCAGCCTGGGAGGGGCCGCTGCTCTGTCAGCTCCGGCAGGAGCTCCTGCCAGGACGCCCAGCATGAAAGGGACGGATTGTTCCTCTGGGACCTTCGCTTTCCTTGTCAAAGGTGACTTGGGCCTGAGACAGGGGCCCGGCCTCTGTCCCCTAAAGGCCAGGCCGGCCCGGGCTCCCCACTCCCAACAGGGCTGAAGGGCTCATCGGTGCTGGGGGACCTGGCAGCCTCAGCCCTGCCCGCAGGTGAGTGGCTCTGCGCCCCCAGCCCCTCCATCCCCACCCCCAGAGACAGCAGCCCACCAGGGCTCCCTCCCTGACCACATCCACTAACTCCCTCCCACATACCCAGGCCTCATTCCCCTCTGTGCCCCGAAATACCCAACCCAAGGTCAAGGGCTCAGACGCTTAGCCGAATCGAGCTCCCTGGCCCAGGTGAGACGCCCAACTCGCTACTCAGAGCAAGGTGTTCTGTGTTCTGCCACCCCGTCCAGGAGACTCTGGAGGTGGGCCACGGGTCTCGACATTGGTGGATCCGCTTTCTCCACCAAGTTTTGACCACTCACCCCCAGCCTCGTCCACCCCGTCCATGTGATTGGTGGCCCACCTTTCCCGCGTTTGCGTGCGACTGGCAGCCCCAGGGCATGGCCGTTCTCCGGCAGCTTCGAGGATGCCCTCAGACCAGCCACGTGGTGGCCCCTGCAGGAGGTACAGCCAGGGTTAAAGGCAGCCACGGACAACGGAGGCTTCTTGCAGCCTCAGCCCTGGCCCTTTTCCAGAAGGTGCCGATTATTAACGATCATTGTTCTTTCCTTCTGGGGCATGAAAGAGCAGGTTCAACTCACAACCGGAAAAGCGGCAGGTCAAGGTTCCCAGAGTATGAAATGTCAGCTCCCGCGGCAATGACATTGACTGGGAGGCGCTAAAAATAGACACGGAAACCAAAGGATCCAGCCTCCCGAGGCCGGAGAAACCAGGTGAGCTTCGGGCCCATGACACTGGCCTGTGACGTCTGCAACCGCAGGGTGAAGGTTTTCCTTTTTTTTTTAAGAGACTAAAGGAAGTGAAATTTGAGAAGGGTCAGCCCAGAAGGACTTTGCTTTTTTAAGTCTGGCCTTATATGTAAATTTCAGGTAGAAAGAAAAACCATGGTGAGATGGGACCACAGAGGAGATCCCGGGTTTGGCAGAAATCACACCACTTAGCCCAAGAAGGTTCAGAAAGGGTTCACAAGTGGGCAGGTAGAAGTGTAGATAGATGGTTGGTGGATGGATAGATGAATTAATGAATGTGTGAGTGGTGTGTAGGTGAATGGTTGGGTGGGTAGGTGGATGGATAGATGAATGAATGTGTGGGTGGGTATGTAGGTGGATAGTTGGGTGGGTAGATGGATGGAAAGATGAAAGAATGGGTGGTTGAGTATGCAGATGGATGGGTGGATGGATGAGTGGATGGATGGATGGATGGATGGGTAAATGGGTGGGTAGGTGGATGGATAGATGTGTAAACAGGTGGGTAGGTGGATGGATGGATGAATTAATGAATGTGTGGGTGGGTGTGTAGGTGAATGGTTGGGTGGGTAGGTGGATGGAAAGATGAATTAATGTGTGGGTGGGTATGTAGGTGGATGGTTGGGTGGATAGGTGGATGGAAAGATGAATTAATGAATGTGTGAGTGGGTGTGTAGGTGAATGGTTGGGTGGGTAGGTGGATGGAAAGATGAATGAATGGGTGGTTGAGTATGCAGATGGACGGGTGGATGGATGAGTGGATGGATGGATGGATGGATGGATGAGTGGATGGATGGATGGATGGATGGATGGATGGATGGATGGGTAAATGGGTGGGTAGGTGGATGGATAGATGAATTAATGAATGTGTGGGTGGGTGTGTAGGTGAATGGTTGGGTGGGTAGGTGGATGGATAGATGAATGAATGTGTGGGTGGGTATGTAGGTGGATGGTTGGGTGGGTAGGTGGATGGAAAGATGAATGAATGGTTGGTTGAGTATGCAGATGGATGGGTGGATGGATGAGTGGATGGATGGATGGATGGATGGATGGATGGATGGATGGATGGATGGATGGGTAAACGGGTGGGTAGGTGGATGGATAGATGAATTAATGAATGTGTGGGTGGGTTGGTAGGTGGATGGTTGGGTGGGTAGGATGATGGATAGATGCATGAATGGGTGGTTGAGTATGCAGACGGATGGTTGGGTGGATGGATGGGTGGATAGATAGATGGACGGATGAATGAATGGGGGGTGGTGTGTAGATGGATTTTGGGGTGGGTATGTGGAAGGACAGGGGAATAAGCGGGTGGTTGGTGGGCAGATGGATGGGTGGGAGGGTAGATGGATGTTTGGGCAGGTAGGTGAATGCATAGATGTGTAAATGGATGGTTAGGTGTGTAGATGGATGGTTGGGTGGAGAGATGGATGCGTGGATGGATGGATGGATGGATGGATGGATGGATGGATGGATGGATGGA
>NW_007241765.1:162802-169091 GCF_000164805.1 Carlito syrichta | reverse complement strand
ACGGATGGACGGACGGACGGATGGATGGACGGACGTGCAGGTGGAAGGTTGGGTGGGTGGATGGATGCATGAATGAATGAATGGGTGGGTGTGCAGGTGGATGGTTGTATGGATGGTTGGTTGGATGGATGGGTGGATGGAAGGGTGGATAGATGGATGGATGGATGCATGGATGAGAGAATGAATGGATGAGTAGGTGAGTGTGCAGGCAGATGTTTGGTTGAGCGGATGGTTCACCCGCATGCATGAACAAAAGGACAAGACAGGGTCAGAAGTGAGTACAAGGTCATGAACAGGGAAGGAGACGAGATCATCGTGTAGCTTGCTCTCCACCATTTCCCAGGAGCATCAAAACGTCAAGTCCTGCAAAACCTTCTTTGCCGCTTTTGCTTCTGGAGAGATAAAGCAGCTGGCAGGCCGCGTGCTCAGAGGAGCCCTGGGCTGTGAGGACCTACTTCCCCCTCCTCCATTCCCCTCCTCTTGCCCCTCCCCCAGCTCACCGAGCCCCTCCTGAAGGCTGCTTTCCCATGGGAAGCCGAAACAATAGCGATTTCTTCTGAAGGGAACCCTCCCCTGAGCCAGAGAGGAAGCGGAGGGAGCAGAGCTCGGGTGTGTGACTGAGGGCCACGATTACATAACCAGGACATACCTGGGACAGGCACCGAGCCAGGGGGTTTTAACAGCGAGGCGGGAGGGCGAGAGGCCGGCAGGAACGCCCAGCGCAGGAATGGCCGGGCAGGCACCGCCTCGCTGGGAACTGAGCCGGGTTTCCAGGGAGTGGGGAGGACACCGTGTGCCATCTGTGGGGGTGGAGGGGCAGCTTCTTACACACGGGAGGCCTGGGGCCTGGGGGTTTTGTTTCAACTTCACAGAGCCACTACAGGTGGAGTGGTGCAGTTACGCTCCCTTTATAGATGAAGAAACACTGACCAGACACAGAGAGGTGTAGCCCCAGGGCAAGGTCACACAGCTGCTGTGGAAAAACCAGGGCGCGGGCAGCCCCCCTGCTCCAGAGCCTGCAGGGTGGGCAGGAATATGCGTGCTCCGTCTCTTCCCTCCTTCCCTCCCTCCTCCCTCCCGCTTTCTTCTATCCCATCCCATGTCTATTTATCCTTCCAATTGTCCATCCATCACCCAGTGCCCACTGCTCCTTCCCTTCTCCGGAATGCACCTGAGTCAGGAGAGGGGTCACAGGGAAACCAGACTCTGCTTCTGACAAGGAAGGGCGACGTGGAGGTGGCCACCTGCGGCAGAACACAGCTGGGGACTTCTGGCATCGAGCCCTCCCTGCATGGGCACAGACCAGCTTTACAATGGTTTTCTCATTTTTCCATCTGTGAGACGGCTCCAAGTTCAGGGTCATTATCCGCCCGTGGCAGAGACAAGACTGAAGCCCACGCGTGGGATCAGGAGTCTCCCGAGAGCCTCAGCCTCGAGGCATCAGGGGAAGCTTCCCAGAGGAGGCAGCTGGGAGTTCTTGGAGGAGACGGATGCCGGGGGCATGTCCGGCCTCTAGAGCTGTGGGGTCTGGGGAGAACGAGGCCTTTTGCAGCCCGGCTGCCCCACCAGACCCGTAGGCTGCCAGCCTTGGTGAGGGGCTGGGGACACAGAGTGGCCTCAACTCTAGACCATGGTTGCAGAGTGGCACCAGCCTTTCTCCATATGTCCTGGGACGGACACTCTTCCCTCTCCAGGAACAACAGAGGGTGACGCCAGAGAACATGCTGACGCCATGCCAGGAGCCCAGTGAGCCCTTGGAGGCTGTGGCCCTTGTCAAGGCTGCGATGGGTGACGTGTGTCCCTCCAAGGTACTGGCCAGAGAGTCGGTGCCCGGCAGACAGGTGACGGGGTGAGGGACAGCCTCATGCCCTGGCGTTCTCGGCTGCCTGGGCCGTCTGGGACAACCAGTTCCAAATGGGTGTCGCCCCCATGGGCAAATCCGAGGGTGCAAGTCGTGTCATGAAGGAGTCACCAAGCACCATGCCGCCACTGCATAAGCCAAGCACCACGCCGCCACCGCCAGCCACCCCATGTTGCCACGTAAACAGAGTCCTGTATTTACCCACCGCGGGTAAGGGCCAGGCCTGCCGGTGGGTGGGGAGACATGAGCTCCTTGCCTCCAGCTCTGATTTCGGGTCTGCTGCAAGTGAACACATGCCCTGCACCTGGGAGCAGAGGGCGTGAGTGGGGGCACGCCAGCAGAAGGGTCCGGGAACACCCTGCCACCCGGTCACAGGCCCATGGCTTGCGGGCTTGGGTTGCAAGGGCCAGCCCTGGCAGGGGAGGCCAGGCCTGGGCCGTATCTGAGCGGCGAGCATCTGATGGCCCTGATGGCCCCCAAGGCCTCCCTGCTGTTGGTGCCTGTTGATGGTATGGGACAAACCGGCGGCCATCTGCATAGCCAGAGCCAGGGTCTGGGCGTGTGCGGGAACCACCCAGCACAGCCCTACTCAGGACAGTCATTCCTCCAGGGCCCAGACTTACGAAGAGCGTGTTTTGCTTTATTTTGTGTTTGAGTTGGAGTCTCACTCCATCATCCAGGCTGGAGTGCAGTGGCGCAGTCACAGCTCACTGTAGTCTCGACCTCCTGGGCTCAGGCGATCCTTCCACTTCAGCCTCCCAAGTAGCGAACTGCAGGCATCCACCACCAAACCTGGCTAATCTTTTTATTTTTATTTTTTGTAAGGATGAGGCCTTGCTATGTTTCCCAGGCTAGTCTCAAACTCCTGGCCTCAAGTGATCCTCCTGCCTTGGTCTCCCAAAATACTGGGGTGACAGGTGTGAGCCACTGTGTCCAGCCTTGTTTTGTTCTAAGTAAACATACATGTGTTATATTTAATTCCCATAACAACCAGGGTGTTCCTATTCTTGCTGTACACAGAAAGAAACGGGGGCACAGAGAGGCATGTGACAGACCCAAGACCACACAGCTAATGACACAGTAGAGTCAGGGTTTGAACCCAGGTCTGTCTGACTCTAAGTAGCTATTTCCAAGAAGTAGGCTCTTTTCTTCATCTCAGTGTTTCATCCACCAAATAGGGGTGGTCATCTAAGACATGGCATTACTCTGGGCTCTATGACTAATAAGTGGCAGCCTTGTGACATTGTCTGTCCATAGATGTGGCTGGATCAGCGGGTGGATAGGTGCATGGGCAGGGGAACAGTTGGGCAGAAAGATGGATGGAGACATGAGTGCCACATCTGTAAGTGGGTGGGGAGATTGGAGGATGGACAGATGGATAGGTGGCTAGGTAGGTAGGTGTATAACCTACAAGCATACAGACCAGTACATTAACTAATACATGGAAAGGTAGATAAATGATAGATACATGGTTGGATGGGTGGGTGAGTGGAAGGGTGAGGACACAGACAGATCGAATGGATGAGAGATTGAAGGAGAGATGGGGCCTGATGAATGGATGGATGGATGGGTAGATGGGTAATAGATGGACAGTGGATAGATGGGTGAATGGATGGATAGATGGGTGGGTGGATGCAGGGATGGCTGGATGTGTGGGTGATGGAGAGATGGATAGGTGGATGGGTGGATGAATGGATGGATACATGGGTGGGTGGATGGATGGATGAGTGAATGATTGGATGGGTGGGTGGGTGGATAAGTGGATGGCTGAGGACACAGACAGGTGGAATGGATGGGTGATTGGAGGAATGATGGATTCGAATGGATGGATGAGTGGGTTGGTAGTGGACAGATGGATGAACGGATGGATAGATGGGTGGATGGATGGTTAGATGGGTGGGTATGGGCAAATGGATAGGTGGATAGATGGATAAATGGATGGATGGAAGGATGGATGGGAAAATGGGTGGATAGATGGGTGTGTGGGTGAATGAATGGATGGTGGATGGGTGGGTGGATAGGGTGGATAGGTGGTGAACAGATAGATGGGAAGGTGAGTGATAGGTAGATGGGTAATAGAGGGAGGGAGGGTGATGGATGGATAGAAGAATGGTGGGGTGGATGGGTGGAAGGGGAATGGGTAAATGGATGATGGATAGATGTGTGAGTGAATGGGTGATGGACGGATGAAAGGATGGGTGGATAGGTGATGAATAAATGGATAATGGATAGATGGGTGGGTAGATGGAAGGACAGATGGATGAGTAGATGAATGGATGGATGGATAGATGGAGTAGTAGATGGGAGATGGATGATGGACATATGGATGAGTAGATGGGAGGAGAATGGATGAGCGGATGGATGGGTGGATGGGTAGATGGACCGTGGTTGGGCAGGTGGGTAGACGGATGATGGATGAATGGGTGGATGAATGGATTAATGTGCAATAAATAAAAAGATGGGTGGATATGTGGACGGATAGACAGAAAGACCTTTAAATGAACGGCCAACAGTTGGGTGGAGAGATGGATACACAAGTAAACAAATGGCTTGGTGGGCCAATAAGCAAGTGGATGGCTACACACATGGTTGTGATGAGGGACAGAAGACTGGATGGAGAGAGGAATGGGAGGTCAGGCAGGTGAGGAGAGAGAAGACTCCCCTTCCAATCTAACTCGAGCTGTAGAAGAGACTCAAACATCCAACGCCCAGCCCAGGCCCAGAGGGCAGCACCCATGCCAGCTCTGCATGACAGCTGCTGCCACTGCCTGAAATCTGTCAGATAGCCTCTTGGAGCCAGTGTCCTCTCTGCTGTGCAGACAACCCTGTGACAAGAGAAAAGTGTGGCTGGCGGAAGTTTAAGTCCTGGTCAAGCTGTGGAGGCTGCTCTTTTCTCTTCTTCCCCTGTGCCCAGCTATGGGCGCCTATTGGGACAGCCTCCCTCATCCCTGCACTGAGTCTGGGCCACTACAATTGGACTGGCAGCTCCTTTCTCCACGCCACTAAAGAAGCCAAGTGAAGAGCCACAGAATGGGTGGGTGAATGATGGCTGGGTAGATGGGTGGGTAGCTAGGCGATGGATGGATGAATGGATGGACAGATGGGTAGGTGGTTGAATGGATAGATGGTTGGATGGGTAGAAGGATGGATGGATGGATGGATGGATGGATGGATGGATGGATGGATGGATGGACGGACGGATGGGTAGGTGAGTGGATGGATGGATGGATAGATAGATGGATGGATGGATGGATGGATGGATGGATGGATGGATGGATGGATGGATGGGTGGGTAGGTGGGTGAATGGATGGATGGTTGGATGGGTGGGTGGATGGTTGGATGGGTGGGTGGATAGATGGATGAATGAGTGGATATGTGGATAGATGGATAGAAAGACCTTTGAAAAAATGGACAACAGTTGGATGGAGAGATGGATACACAAGAAAATGAGAAGAGACAAGAGGCCTGGGGATGTCCCCAGCTCTGACACTGGCCTGCCATGTGACTGGGAAGGTAGCATTGCCTATCTCTGGGTCTCTGCTGCAGGTGGATAATCGGATTGGAGTGGAAAGAGCTGGACTCCTCCCCCACCCAGCCCTGGTCACAGTCCCTGGCACTGCCCTTCAAAGTCCCAGGGCTCTCTGGGGACCTCTGGCTGGGAACGTCCCCAAGGGCCCTTCCAGCTTCAGCAAACTGAGTTTCTGACCCTGGAAACGGAGGCACCATGGCCCAAAAGGCAAAGACAGTTGAGCAAAGAGAAGATGCCTGATGTGTCCAGGCCTGAATCTCACCTGGATAGGGTGTCCCCTTGGGTGTAGACATGGCCAAGCCCTGCCCCGGGCACTGTGTTCCTGTCTCCACCCTGAGCCCACCTCAGAGGCTGGCATGGGGGGTACTTGTCAACTTTTATGAAGCAGGTGTCTGTGAGGCCTTGGGCCTGGTAGAGAAGGGTCGAAGTGGCCACAGATGGCGTGTGGGAGCCAGGGTGGGGACAGCTCGCCCCCGGCCCAGGGAGGGAGGAAAGGGGGGGCAGCCCATGGGAGCAGGAGACCCGGGAAGGCTGAGGCAGCCGGGCCCCTGCAGAGAGATCCCTTTCCCCCTCTCCAGACTCTTCCGACCACAGGACGGATGGCCGAGGCTGGCCTCCGTCAGAAGCTGCTGCCACTGTCTCAGGGCCACCGTGGGGATTCCCACCTCGGAGGCCCGGCCAGGACGGCCCTGGGAGGAGGGGAAGGGGCTGGAGGAGTTGGAGGGGGACTCCCTGTTCCCAGCACAGCCTGCCTGGGCCGTCTGCCCCCCACCGACGAGCCGTCAACCGCTCCCCTTGGAGGCAGCGTGCGGGCCCTGGACCTTGTCAATCTGCCCCAGCAGATGAAGCCCGAGCTGGAGCGTTCCCACGCCGGGCCGGCCCCACGGAGGGGCCCCGG
>NW_007241765.1:160892-162650 GCF_000164805.1 Carlito syrichta | reverse complement strand
CGGATCCCGCCCACCCGGCCTGGGCCCCCACTCCTTCCGGGGCCCGGTGTGTTGCCAGTGCACACTTGGCAAACCAAGCCCACCCGGCAGGCCTCCCATCAGCCCAGGTCGCAGAGCACACAGGGGCTGTTTTCCAGGCCCTCGAACCTCGCCGCAGGTGGGTGGGTGGTTCCCGGGTCCCCCAGAGGCCGGGGAAGCCAGGCCGAGCATCCAGGGGACGCTCTTCTGGAACTTTCTGGGATCCCATGAAGGCCGAGGTCGTACAGCTGGGCCCAGGAAGCAAGTGTGGCAGGGGACCCTACCGGCACCCACACCCCCTCTGCCCCCTCTGTGGCCGGCAGGGGGTCTCCTTGGCCTGAAGGGGCCTGAAATCCCAACACCCCTCGAAGGTTCTCTGGGGGCCTTTTTCAGACTCCATCTTTCCACCTGGCCAAGAGATGGCAAACGCAGACATTTTATAGGTAAACAAAAAGGCACAGAGAGGTTAAGTTACTCGCCCAAGGTGACAGAGCGAGGACGTGGAAGAGCCGGGCTTCCACCCCAGAACAGCGCCTCGCACACAGTAGGTGCTGCATGAATACACAAAGACTACAAACCCATAATTGTCGCCATGGAGGCCCTATGTTGTCTCTGCCTGGCTGACAGCCTACTGGGGCCCAGTTTCTGCTTGGATACCCGCAGGAGCAGGGTCCTCGCTACTCACCTCCCTACACCCACCCCCTGGGGGTCCAGCTTCTACCCAATGAATCTGGTTCCTCTCCCAGGAGTGGCCTTCAGGGCCCCAAGGCATGTTCTGAGCTAAACTGAGCTCCCTGCCCCTTGACTCTTCCCAAATCCCTGTACCCCACCTCCACCTCCATCCCCCACTCTGACCTTCCTGGATCTCTCCCCTGCCCTGCCCCCATGCCATGAGGCCTGTCCAGGTCGCTGTGGTTCCTGGCTGCTCCAGGCCCCCTCCGTCTCTGGTCTGCGCTGTGGCTGGAAGTCCAGGAAGCCGCACATCGCCCAGGACACTTGTGTCATGGCGGGGGGACTCGTGCAAGGACTCTGGGGGTCCTCTCTGGGCTGCCTTCCTTGAGAAGCCCTGTGGCCCCAGCCTCCCCAGGGGCCAGCGGCCTGAAGAGGGACCCCTCTGCCTTCTCGTGGAAACCGTGTGGGACCCCGAGGGCCGTGCCCGGAGGGAGTCCACCGCACGGGGAAGGCCCAGCCATTTTCCTTTCCAGCACACAGCCCTGGGAATGGATGCCCGTCTGCCCCACTCAGAGAATTCCCTCCCCTGAGAGGACATCCCCGGGGCACGTGGGAGAAGGGGAGGGTAGCCGACTGCAGCCTGACACCCGAATTCCTTTTCCTGGGATAATGCTTGTCGGGCCGGTGTTCCCTGGAACCCTCTTTGAGAAACACAGCCCTCATGCCTCCCAAAGCCCCCAAAGCGCTTGACTCCTGTGCTCTGGCCCAGATGGGATGTGGCCGGACCGGGGGTCGGTTCTTAAGGCGCTCAGAGGACCGGGCCCGAGCCCACACTCGGTGACAGACGGAAGAAAGGCCCCTGCCCCCTAACCCACGCCACCCCCCACCCCTTCCCCGCCACGTGACCTCTCGTGGGCGTATGTGTCCCCAGGGCTCACGGTGCCACCGGTGAAGGCGCGTGGGGAACAAACGCCCCAAGACAGGGTGGCATCCCCACATCCCAGCAGAGCTTGTGGCTTCCGGCCTGGGGTGAAAACTTCCGGGGTGGCTTTGTCCCCAGGGAGGAGG
>NW_007241765.1:152357-160498 GCF_000164805.1 Carlito syrichta | reverse complement strand
TTCTTCCTCCCTCCCTCCCTCCCTCCACTGCTGCCCGTGGCCTTGTCCGCACCCTCCCCCCCACACACACGCCACCACCACCACAGGGCCTGAGATGGCAGCCTTGAGTCTGTGTTGCACGCCTGGGACACACATCGTTCATTCTTTCCTTTCTCCTGCATTTTTCTTTTTTGGAGTCGAGATCTCACTCTGTCGCCCAGGCTGGAGGGCAGTGGCATGATCACGGCTCACCACAGTCTCGACCTCCGGGGCTCCGGCGATCCTCTCATCTCAGCCTCCCAAATAGCTGAGACCACAGGCCCCCACCACCCCTCTGGCAAACTATTGGGTATATTTTGTAGAGACGGGGTCTTGCTGTGTGGCCCAGGCTGGTCTCAAACTCCTGGGCTCCAGCAATCCTCCCCCCTCAGCCTCCTGAGTAGCTGAGGCTACAGGTACGTGCCACCATGCCCTGCTAATTGTTTTAATTTTTGTAAAGATGCGATCTCACTATGCTGCCCAGGGTGGTCTCGAACTCCTGGACTCAAGCAATCCTCCTGCCTCGGCCTTCCAAAGTGCTGGGGTTACAGGCATGAGCCACCGCCCCGGCTCCTGAATGCATTTAACCAACTTTTATGAAGGTTTCTCCGCACCAGATGCAAGGACGCCCCACATCTGTGTCCCTCTCCCAAAACAGTGTCATTCCGGGGACAGAGATTGGACCAAGGAACGTGTCCCCCAGCATTGCCGGGGGTTCGCGTCCAGCCCAGCTGGACGACCACAAGACCCTCTTGCCACCCACCCTGGAGACCGCTGAGGCTGCACCCACTACGCAGGTGAGCCTATGGGGGCTGGGAGCTGTGTTCTCTCGTCCTGGTCGCAGAGCTATGGGTGTCAGAGCAGGAGTGTCTGCCTTTTGATTAGTTCACAGAGGGCTCTTCTGGTTGCCCTCTGGGGTCCCTGGCATTTCATTGCACTAAGGTTCATTCATTCGTGCATTCATTCATTTCATGTCCACACTGACCACCCTCAAGACCCCGGGGGAAGCCATGCTTTACAGAATGTGGCCCAGACTCTGATACTGACCTGACTTGAGAAACTCATGCCCCCACCCTGCCCAGGCACACCCTGTTCACCTGCCCTGGGCACCCCAAGCTGCGCCCCCACATGCCACAGAGGCCAAGGGCCTCCTTGCCTCCCCCTCCCCAACAAGGCTCCTGGGCGTCCGACATGCACACCCACGAGGAGCTAAAGGGTCCAGCTGGCCAATATCGTCCAGGGGAGTGGGCGATTGGAAATTTGAGGCTGGTCGGCCTCCCTTCCGGGCTCAGTGAAGAGGGCAACCTCCACCCCACTCCCACACATGAGGACGGTGGGCTTGGAGTCTTGGACCGCAGCTGCGTGGCGGCACCTGAGGGACCCGGGGCAAGACAAAAAGGCAAGACAGTGACAGCTGGAGCGTTGGCCAAGGGGCCGGGCCCAGGTCCTCGGTCACTCGCCCGGAAGGCTGGCCCAGTGTTGGGCACTTAGCCAGCCTCCAGGATGAAGTCCCTTGCTGTTCCTGCGACCTGCCATGCCCGTCCCAGCCTGGCCCCAGCTGTGATCTGACCTCTTGTCTCTCTTCCCGAGCCCCCCAAGGCCCTGTCGCCCCCAGCTTGGCTGTTACGTCTTTCAAGGGCCCTTCCCTGACCGCCCAGAACCGGTCACCCCCTCTCTTCTCTGTCCTTCCCAAGGAGGGGGCGTCCTACATGTGTGTATCCTTCCGTGTTGCGTTGCCACGAAGGTACAACGGAAGCCGGGTCATTTATCAAGAAAAGAGGCTTGTGTTCGCTCATGGGCCGGCATGGTGCCGGCCTCGGCTGGGCTGCTGGTGAGGCCGCAGGAAGCTTTCCCTGGAGGTGGAAGGTGGAGAGGGAGCAGGCGCGTCCCATGGTGAGGGCGGAAGCAGGACGGTGTGGGGGGAGCAGTGCCAGGTTCTTGTAAGCAACCAGCTCTCACACGTGAACTCATAGAGTGAGAACTCGATATTTTGAGAAAGGCCCTGAGGGAGGGATCCGCCCCTTGGCCAATCACCTCCCACCAGGCCTCCCCCCAACACTGCAACCCTGGGGAACACCTCCCTCCCTCCCTCCCTCCTTCTCGCTCTCTCTCTCTTTCTTTCTTTTTGAGTTGGGGTCTCACTCTGTCACCCAGGCTGGTGCGCAGTGGCACAATCACAGCTCACCACAGCCTCGATCTCCTGGGCTCGGGTGATCTTCCCACCTCAGCCTCCCGAGTACCTCCCAAAGTGCTGGGATGACAGGCGTGAGCCACCGCACCCGGTGTGCCACCCTTTTACCGCTTAGTGGACCACACAGGCCACTCACTTGCCCTCTGTTCCTGGCGTATCTTGAAGGTTTTATCCATCCAATGTGTTTCTCTTGGCTCCTGTGTTGGAATGAAATCTTCTCAAATATGACGACAAACACACATTTTCCACTCATTCCCCACCCAGTGAGAACCACACATCCATGGCTGGTACTGGGGAAAGAGCCCAGTGCGGGACTTCTCAGCACTGCTGAGCACCTACTGTATGCATCACCTGACACTGAGCTCGCGGGGGATCCAAAGGTGAGCCTGTATGGCCCCCTCCTGGAATTCGCAGCCAGGACTCGGGGCTGAGGATGGGGACAGGCTTGTATAACATGGCAGTGACCAACTGAGAGTCTCCTGGCTGTGTATGGGGTCCGAGCCGAAGACCCCAGAGGATTTTAGGTCTCCCATTCTCTTCTCCAACACACTTATGGAGCATCTCTGATGTCCAGGCAGGGGCCATCCTAAGCGCTAAGAGGCAGTGGTGGAGGAGACATGGTCCTTGTCCCCATGGTGGCAACAGCGTTCCAGTGAACAACCACACACATACTGATAAAATTTGAATGTCTGTTCCCTCCAGATCTCGTGATGAAAGGCGGCCTCCAGTCGGGCATAGTGGCTCACACCTGTAATTCCAATACTTTGGGAGGCCGAGCCAGGAGGATCACTAGAGGACAGGAGCTTGAGACTGGCCTGGACAGCATAGCGAGATCTTGTCTCTACAAAAAAATAAAAAGAAATTAGCCGGGTGAGGTGGTGTGTGCTTGTAGTTCTGGTTACTTGGAAGGCTGAGACAAAGGATCACCTGAGCCCAGCAGGTCGAGGCTGCAGTGGCCGTGAGCATGCCACTGCCCTCCAGCCTGGGTGACAGAGTGAGATTTCGCCGCAAAAAAAGGGGGTGGCACACACAAGAGTGTTACTTCCAGATGAAAAGGATAGAGAGACCCAGTGAGGAGTGCTGACAGCCACACTCTCCTAAACACACCAATGCTGTGACACCCAGGAGAGTCTCACGACATACAGATAAAGCTTACAGCCGCTGGCCGGGCACGGTGGCTCACGCTTGTAATCCCAACACTTTGGGAGGCCAAGGCAGGAGGATATCTTGAGCCCAAGCGTTTGAAACCACCCTGGGCAACATAGCAAGAATTTATCTCTACAAAATATTTCTTTAAAAATTTAAAAAGTAAAAATAATTTTTAAAAAGCCTACAGCAGGCCAGGCACAGTGGCTCACGCCTGTAATCCCAGCAT
This sequence comes from Carlito syrichta, assembly GCF_000164805.1. Classification (NCBI taxonomy): domain Eukaryota; kingdom Metazoa; phylum Chordata; class Mammalia; order Primates; family Tarsiidae; genus Carlito; species Carlito syrichta. The sequence continues at coordinate 156,914 of NW_007241765.1, read as the reverse complement.
TTTGGGAGGCCAAGGTGGGAGGATTGTTTGAGTCCAAGAGTTTGAGACCAGCCTAGGCAACATAGCACGACCTCATCTCTACAAAATATTTCTTTAAAAATTTAAAAAGTAAAAATAATTTTTAAAAAACCTACAGCAGGCCAGGCACAGTGGCTCACGCCTGTAATCCCAGCATTTTGGGAGGCCAGGGTGGGAGGATTGCCTGAGTCCAAGAGTTTGAGACCAGCCTGGGCAACATAGCCCGACCTCATCTCTACAAAATATTTCTTTAAAAATTTTAAAGTAAAAATAAGTTTTAAAAAACCTACAGCAGGCCAGGCATGGTGGCTCGTGCCTGTAATCTTATAATCCCAGCATTTTGGGAGGTTGAGGTGGGAGAATTACTTGAGCCCAAGAGTTTGAGACCAGCCTGGACAACATATAATAAGTAAGAATAAAAAATAAAAACCCACAGCAGGTCCGGGGCGAGCCACAGCTGTGGTCAATGGGCACATCCACAGAACAAGTGCATGCCGGTTCTGGAACCTTCCATTGGCCGAGTCCCCTTGGTCAAACCTCAGCTCTGGGCCTGGGAGCCACAGGGCTGGCGAGGGACACTGAGGCATGAGAGTATGAGACGGGGTGTGCAAACGTCTCCCACACGTCTCCGCCGGTGAGCTCCTTGACAGTGAACTTGGAGGCTGCACTGTGTCCAGGCCATTCCTGCCCATCGGGGTCTCTCTGGCTGGCCGGCGTCTGCTAGGAAGACGTGTCTCCTCTAGGCCACCCTCATCGAGGGAGCCAGCGACCCTGCTCTGCCCACCTCTTCCCCGAAGCAGATACACACTGGCAGAGGGCAGGGGATGGCTGTGGGGGGAGGATGGGGCCTCCTCTCCCCCATGGACCAGGGAAGGCTGGGTCTCAGGCTGGAGCCTGGAGGGAGGCTCCCTCTTGCCCCGCCCACCCTTCCTCCATGCCTGTCCTGTCCCCTTCCAGGCCCCCCAGGGAAGCTGGCAGTTCAGTGTCCCTCAGGACGTCCCAGGTGCCTCGTCTGAGCAAGGCGCTGGGCACCAGGGCTCCATTCTCTTCCTATCCTGCTAGAGCCTTCAGCATCTCGAACATAGCACAGTACGAGGGTTACAGGTCAAGGGCTCCCCGCCTGCCCTGTGGTGGTTGTTCTTTCTTCTCAGGAGGGGAGGGGAGGTCTCCGTTGCAGGGTCTGGGGCTCCAGGGCACAGACACATGGCCTCCCCAAGGACTCCAGGAGGTCACAGAGTGGCCCAAAGAGCCACCCGTGCTGGGGAGGCCCGGGCTTCTGCAAGGACCGAGCCTCCAGCACCAGTGGGCCCTTCGGCTGGACCTAGCACCGGGCCAGTGCCCACAGGACCTGCATGCAGTGGGATCGGGACTGTTCCGGGGCGTAATCCGTGTTTTTGCGATTGTGAATAGTGCTGCAATAAACATGAGTGTGCAAGCATCTTTTTCGTAGAACGGTTTGCGTTCCTCCAGGTATATTCCCAGCTGGGGACACAGCCCAGGGGCCTTCAGGGGCGTCCACCCAGGAAGATGAGTGTGTTACACCCAGGGGAAGGCTGAGTAGGTGCTGTGGCCCCAGCGCAGGCAGGAGGGAGGTGAGGGGAGCCACAGAGGTCCAGGGAGCCCTGAGCTTGGAGAGTCATGGGCTCTGAGCTATGGTGGAAGGCCCGCCTCTGCACGTGGCAGAAGTGGCTCAGCCCCCAGACAGGGGCTCAGAATGGCCTTGGAAAGCAGCCAGTCTAGCTTCTTCATGGTGGAGGCAGTGGGAATGAGAGGGAGCAGTGGCCCGCTTGAGGTCACATGGCTGGTCACGGAGGGAGCCGGAGCTTGCCTGGGCCATGTGTGTCCTGGTCTGGGCCCTGATCTCAAGGTCAGCTCCATGATGAATTTCTTCCACCTTCTTGGAACTTCAGAAGAGCGGTTTGGATCTAGAGGGTAACATCATGAGGGTCATGTGCATTGTCTTCTGGCACAGCCCAGAGCAGGAGAGGGGGTTGGGCAACTGTGCTCAGAACCCAGAAGGGGACATGCTTCTCTGTCATGGCTCTGGGCATTGAGTTGTCATTGTGTTGAGTCGGCGGTCTTCCCACCACACTCTGAGCCTGACAGAGCAGGTGCTTAATGAGAGTTTACAGAATTGAGGAAGAGATGGATGGATGGATGGACGGACGGACGGACGGACGGACGGATGGATAGATGGATGAATGAGTGAATGGATGAGTGAGTGAATGGATGAGTGAATGGATGGATGGGTGGATGAATGGAGATATGGGTGTTTGGATAAATGAAGGGATGGATGGATGGATGGATATAGACGTGCATGGATGGATGGATGATGGATGATGGATGGCTGGATGCGTGGATGATGGATGGATGATGGATGGATGGGTGAATATAGATGTGGATGGATGGATGCAGATTTAGATGGATGGGTGGGTGGATGGACGGACGGACGGACGGACGGATGGATGGATGGATGGATGAATGGATAGATGGATGAATGAGTGAATGGAAGGATGGGTGGATGAATGGAGATATGGGTGTTTGGATAAATGAAGGGATGGATGGATAAACAAATGAATGGATGGATGGATGGATGGATGATGGAAGGAAGGGTGGATATAGATGTGGATGCATGGATGGATGGATGGATGATGGGTGGATGGATGGATGGATAGATGGATATAGATGTGGATGGATGATGATGGATGGATGGATGGGTGGATGGATAATGGAAGGATGGATGGATAGATGGATGGATGGATGGATATAGATGTGGATGGATAGATACAGATGTGGATGGTGGATAGATGGATGGATGGATAAGTGTATGAATGTACAGTTGGAGGGATAAGTGGGTAAATAGAGAGATGGATGATCATGTTGATGGATGGATGCAGGAAAGCAGGAGCTCATCAGTGCAAATGAGTTTGGAGGATGTATGGTGCTGAGCCCACTACGACTGAGGTGTGATTGTCCAGGAAGCTGGAGCAGGCTGCAGGGAAGCTGCAGGTGTGCTGAGGACAGACCTTCAGCCCCATCCTGGAGATCTGGGGTCTGTGAGCAGTAAGGAGCTGAGAGGACCACAGGCAGGCAGGTGGGACCCTGAGTGATAGCAGAGACAGGTGAGGAGCTGGGGGGAGGGTGTGGGCTCAGGCAGCAAATGCAGGTTTGCTCAGGGGTGTCCTTTCCCGCCCTCGATCGCCTCATTCCAGAAAGGCAGGCTTTGGGATATATTTTGCTTTAAATAACAGCTTCATTAAGATATAATTCATTATCTTTTATTCCTCTCTGAATTTATTACATTTGAAGCCATTTAACTAGTTTTATTTTTTTCTTATTTATTTCTTCATTGCAGTATCTGAAAAATGATAACCAAATGAGAACCAATTGCATTTAAGCATAAATTAAATGAATGTATGATTATGGAAAAAAGATATAATTCACACCCCATACAATTCATCTATTTGTGTCCTATTTTATGTTTTTTTTAACTTTTTTTATTTTAAAGATGTGGAGTACAATTCAGAGTTACGTATACAAATGTCCATTATGCAGGTAGCCTTGTTGATGAGGTGTGCCCCTCCCTCCCCTGGCAGTTTCCCTCAACTGCCAATCCTATCTCCCCTCACCTGGCAGTTTCCCACTACCGCCAATCCCTTTCTTATAGTATGATGATAATTGTTCAAGGTCCGCTTATGAGTGAGAACATATGGTACCTGTTCTTTGTTTCTGTGATAGATCACTGAGTATGAGGGTCTCTGAATTCATCCAAGTTGCTGCAAAGTCCAAATGTTTGTCCCTCTTTATGGCTGCATAATATTCCATGGTGTATATGTACCACACTTTTTTTTAAATCCAGTCCAGCTTCCATGGGCAGCATGGTGGGTTCCGTGTTTTTGCTATTGTGAATAGAGCTGCAACAAACAGGCATGTGCAGATATCTTTTTGGAAGAATGACTTGAGTTCCTCTGGGTATATTCCCAATAGGGGGATTGCTGGGTCATATGGAAGGTCAATCTCTAGTTCTTTCAGAAATCACCACACTGTCTTCCAAAGAGGTTGCACAAGTTTGAATCCCCACCAGCAGTGTAGAAGCGTTCCTTTTTCTCCGCCTCCTTGCCAGCATCTGTTGTTGCTTACTTTTTTATTTTTTTACTTTATTATAGAGATATGGGATACAAGTCAAGATTAGGTGCATAAGTAGTCTACGTACAGGTGAAATTTGGGTCTCCACCTGGTCCTCACTTCCCCTGGTTTAGAATCAGGTACACTTAGTGATGTTACGTACCCCTCTACCCTGGCAGTGTCCCGCTACTGCCAATCCGTCTCTTGTAGTATTGTGATAAATGTTCAGGACCCACTTATGAATGAGAACATGTGGTATTCCGTTCTTTGTTTCTGTGTTAGATCACTGAGTATGATGGACTCTAAATCCATCCAATCTCCTACAAAGTCCATAATTTTGTCCTTCTTTACAGCTACATAATATTCCATCGTGTATATGTGCCACATTTTCTTTTCTTTTTTTTTTTTTTTTTT
>NW_007241765.1:150235-152337 GCF_000164805.1 Carlito syrichta | reverse complement strand
TTTTTGGTCAAAAACTCTGAGCACTCACACAGTGTGGGCAGGTGCACTCATAAATCACCCTTCATGAAATAGGCAAACATGTTTAAAGAATCTCAAAAAAAAAAATTAACTGAAGTTGAACACTGCCTCTCACAACAATGCTAGCTGGTACACTGATGCTGATGGGGGTACTAGAACACTGAACTGGCCGGAGAAGCCTGTACTGAAAGGGGCCTACTCTCCAAAAGATAATTCTAGGTTCTTTTGGGTTCCCCTCTACAGTTGCTTATAATTTGTCACTACTATCTTTTAATATCTCTAGGGTTTATAGTGATACTCTTTTTTTTTAATTTTTAAATTTTTTTTTGAGAAAGCAGGATTTATTAAGAGGACAGAAAAACTCCCACAGCAGGAGGGGACCCAAGGAGGTTGCCCTGTACCACATTTTCTTTATCCAGTCCACGTTCAATGGGCAGCATGGTCTATTCCATGTTTTTGCAATTGTGAATAGTACGTGTGCAAGGAGCTTTTTAGTAGAATGATTTGAGTTCCTCCAGGTATATTCCCAGGAGGGGGATTGCTGGGTCATAGGGAAGGTCAATTTCTAGTTCTTTTAAAAATCACCACACTGTTTCCCATAGAGGTTGAACGAGTTTGCATTCCCACCCACAGGGTAGACGCATTCTCTTTTCTCTGCACCCGCACCAGCATCTGTTGTTTTTTGATTTATTAATGATGGTCGTCCTTACTGGAGTTAGGTGGTATCTCAATGTGGTTTTGATTTGCATTTCTCTGATGACTGGTGAGGCTGGGCATTTTTTCATGTATCTGTTGGCTGTCATGAAGAGGCACTTCTTAAGTGCTTTGTTTTAATAAATTCACAGAGTTGTGTATCCACCACAACCAGTCTTAGAATACTTTAATCACTCCAAAAAGAAGCCTTGTGCCCAGTGGCAGTCACTCCCTGTGTACCCCTCCCCCTAGCCCCTGGCAGCCACAAACCTACTTCCTGTCTCTATAGCTTTGCCTGTTCTGAGTATTTTACATAAATGGAATCACTCAACACGTGATCCCTTGCAGCTGGCTAGTTTCACAAGGTTCACCAGTGTCATAGCTCATACGTCACTCCTTTCTGTGGCTGGGCAATGTTCCGTTCTGTGGATAGACCACATTCTATGCATCCATTCTTCAGCTGATGGACAGTTGGTTGTTTCCATCTTTGGGCTATTGTGAATGGCGCTGATAAGAGAGTAAAGGTCTGATTCAGATCGGGCTAGACTTTCCACTTCCTGAGAAGGAGACTGTTTGTTAATCCAAAAGGTGGTAAGGAGAGTCATGGATCTGCCCCATGGACCACGTGGGCAAGAGAGGGGCCCAGCACTGAAGGCCTAAGGTCTAGAAGAAAAGAACAGTGATCTTGTGCATCTGCACCCAGGGAATCCCTTCCCCAGTGGGGAGAATGAGTTTGGGGACTGGGAAAAGTTGCCATTGTCCCATTATCTGGATCAGGGTTACCTGTTTTCTAGAACTGTTTGGTGTGAGGGGTGGACCACAGTGTGGAGTCAAGGCCCACCTAGGAGGACCAGCCCTCCAGCTGCAGGTGGCAGAAGCCCCAAAGGTCTCGTGCCCCTGGCTTCCAAGGAGCCCTCTCATGTGACATTGGAGCCCTCGCATGTGACATGTGGGTGAATGGATGATGGATGGAGGTGTGGATGGATGGATGGGTGGATGGATGGATGGATAACAGATGGATGACGGATAGATGATGGATGGATGGGTGGATGGATTGATAGATGGATGGATAATGGATGGATGGATGGATGGATGGATGGATGGATGGATGGATGGATGGATGGATGGATGGATGGATGGATGATGGATGGATGCCATGGTGGATGGGATTCCTGTGTTTGTGAACAATCCCTCCAGGTCATCCAGGGACCAGAGAACAATCTCCTCCTTTGTAGAGGGGGCAGGAGATGGGGCAAGAGACTGAGCTGTAGACATCATCAATGAAAGGGGAGAGGTCTGGGAACGCCAGCCTCAACCTCAATACCTCACAACCCTTCAGGTCACCCCAGTCAATGTTGTCATCACAGCACTGTCAGTCTTTTTTTTTTTTT
>NW_007241765.1:135731-149844 GCF_000164805.1 Carlito syrichta | reverse complement strand
CCAGGCGGGTCTCGAACCCGTGGGCTCAGGCAATCCGCTCACCTCAGCCTCCCAAAGCGCCGGATTACAGGCTGAGCCACCGAGCCCGGCTTGCACTGTCAGTCTTAAAGGGCCCCAAGAGTCTTAAACCTGCAAGAAGATAGTGAAGAGGAGGGCACAGGTGAGAACCCACCCCTCATGCCCCTTTCAACCTGGCAAGCTCCAGAAGCTTCCTGATACCCCAGTATACTACTACTTGCTGTAGTATAACAGCAAGTCTGAGCTAGAAGGGAGTCTGAAAGAACATCTTAGAGCTGAGCCCGGTTCCAGAAACTTCTGCGAGCCAGGCTTGAAACCTAGTGCAGCCAACCCCACCCCCATCTCCCCACCCAGCCCCCCTCTGCCCCCAGAGTAAGCGCTTTCTAGATACTTTGTGGTTGTGTGGCATTGGTTTTGCTCTGCTTTTTCCAGGGCTGCCACCTTCTAATGTCCTCATCTGCATGAGCTAACCATGAAATACTTAGAAATGAGCTGAATAAGAAAAGCACAGGATTTCTCGAAGCTCAAAGAACCTGAATCAAGTCCTGACTACCAGAAGAAAAATGTTCTTCCAGAAGAGGACTGTTGGCCAAACCTTCAAGGATTGATCGATGGGTTCTTTCCCAATCAGAATCCCAACAAGGTCCTCAGTTTGACTTTGTGTGTTATTTCTTTTAAAACTACATGAAATCTTTGTTTTTAAATTGGATCATCTGAATTCAATCAATCTGCAGAAACTGTCAAGATGGCTTTGGAAGGAGAAATAGGAAATGGGAGTGAAAGGGAACTTGACTCACCAGATATTGAAACCCACTCTGAGGCTGCGGGAATTCAACACCGTGCTCCTGGGATGAACAGACCAATGGAACAAAATAGTGAGCTCAGAAACTTCTCCAAGTATATATAAGGAGGGACCCCAGGAAACAGAATTTACTTATAAAAAATTGTGTATTTATTCTTGTATGGTTAAACTTCAGTCGCTTTCAAAGTGCTCCCTGTTGGATGCAATACACCTATCAAGATGCTTTTTCCACTGCTCAAAACAGGTTTTAAACTCGTCCATGTTGATGCCTTTGAGTGCTTCTGCGTTGTTTCACCTGTTCCACATTGGCAAAATGTTTCCCTTTGAGGACCGTTTTCATCTGAGGAAACAGACAAACAAAAAAAGTTGCTCAGAGCGAGACTGAGTGAATAGGGAAGAGTGGAATATGGAGGTCGTGTTGTTTTGGGTCAAAAACTGCTGAACACTCAGTATAGTGTGGGCAGGTGTGCTCATAAACCACCCCTCGTGAAATGAGCAAATGTGCTGAAAGAATCTCAAAAAGAAAAAAAAAATTATCTGAAGCCTGAATGCAGCCTCTCACAACAGTGCTAGCTGGTTCACAGATGCCAGTGGGTTCCTTGGGCACTATGCCTCAAGGGACCACCGGCCAAAAGATAATTCTGGGTTTTTATGGAGGTCCCCTCATACATATATATGACAGAAACAAACTTTAATACTCTGTGTACACACCTTGCCTTTTTCCCACCCAACCCTTGATGCTGGCGAGAACTTCACCTTTGTCTCAATCGCCTTTATGCCCTTCCCCACCCCAAAAGCAATTCTTGGTGTGTCTGATGGGAAATGAAATTGTCAACTTCATTGGGTGAGTCAGGCTGGGGTGGGGAAAGCCCTTGAGAGCTTCAGCCCTGACAAAGAGAGGAGAAATGAGCAGGAGAGACGGGGGCAAGGGGTCAAAGCCTCAGACCCCTGTCACCAAGAGAAGCCCAGGGCCAAGGAGGAAGGGGTTGGCATCCGACAAAGAGGGAGTTGGGGCCTCTGGATGGAGCTCCCCCCACAACCGACCGCCTCCCCGCAAATTTCCTCACTCTCCCAATGCTTCCCAAACTGTAGTATACATCAGACCCACCTGGAGGGCTTGTTAATGCCCAGACTGCTGACACCACCCCGACAAAGCTGCTGCTTCTTGAGAATTGTGTTGACTGCTCTATGACCTGTATCTTTCATGTGAATTTCGGAATCAGGCTCCTGATCACCAGACCTGATGTTAGAATCCGTTTCTTGATAACTATGAAACAGCTGGCTTGGATTTGGCATTGAACCTGCAGATCAAGTTGCAGAGAGTTGGCATCGCGTAATCTTAGGCCTTCCAATCCATGAACATGGGCTATCTCTCCATTTATCCCCCAAAGCTTCTGATTCAGCAAGTCTAAAAAAGGAGCCTGAGACTTTGAATTTATCCCCACTGCCCAGGTGATACTGATACTGGCAGTCCGGGAAGACCACTTGGAGAACCACCCCCTAAGTCCTGGCTTTGAAGTCATGCCTGGTTTAGAAGCCAGGGCTTCCTTGAAGACTGAAAAACTGGGACCCTTCCCCCACTCCTGGGCCAGGCCCCAGGACATTGGAAGAAACTTTTGTTCCCATTTCCCATGCAAATCACGAAGGACCAGTTCTGCTGGGATTTGCATGCTAACAGCTGGCTTTTTTTTTTTTTTAGTCTTTAACCCCCAGCAGACAAACAGTGAGAGCCAGGAACACACAGGTGTGCAGTTAGGAAACACAAGCCCCTTGCGGGAAAGGAGTTTTTCTCCAAGTATCAGATTCCTCAATTTACTGGATGAATTTCTCACCTCTTGGGACGTCTCCTCTCAATAAAGACCTTCTCAGAAAATCTCAGAGAAACCAACCCCAGGTCTAAAAATAAGGCTCTTCTCTCCTTGAGCAAGGCACAGCTGGCCCCTGTGAGTCCAGCAGTATGGCCTAGGGAAGGAACTGGATGGTCGCAGGAGGACTTTGAGAACCAGATGCCTTGGCATGGGCAGAGATCTGGCTGACTGTTAAAATTCGCTTTTTCTGAACTTGATGAGGAAGACAAAAACCAGCCCAGGAAGGGGCAGACTTCTGGGTACAGGGAACAGCATGAGCAAAGGCTCAGAGGCTGACACCAGGACTCCACAGTGGCAGATCATGAAGGTAGCACTCTGGTGACTCTGCCTACTGCCCTGTCTTCCTTCTGAGCTGCCCCAGGGGTGAAAACCCTTGCTGGTGCCAGCCCATGCAGATCTCAACCTGGACAAAACTGCATGAGTCGGGGGTTCACAGTAACCCTGACCCTTCTTCTTTGCATTGCATGGTGGAAAGCCTGGGAGGGGCAGCCTCGGTCTCCTCTGGAGTGATGCATGCAGAGGCTGCAGGAACAGGGCTCTGCCCCTCAGAGTCCAATCCAGGGTCCCAGGAGAGAGGGGTGGGAGGCCATGCCTCTAGAATGCAGGTGTATCACCACCTGGAAATTCACTACAGTCTTCAGTCCGTGCACAGGCAGGGCTGGGGCTGTTTCCATGACCCCAAAGCTGAGCCTGTTGACCTCCAGAGCTGAAGGACATACAGATGGTACAGCCTGGGTCCCACAGAGGGGCAGTCCTGGAGACCCCATGCCCTCTCCCTGCACTGGTTATCTTTTTTTTTTTTTTGAATTGGAGTCTCACTCCATCGCCCAGGCTGGAGTGCAGTGGCATGCACACTCACGGCCATCCCAGGGTCAACCTTCTGGGCTCCAGCGATCCTTCCGCCGGAACTACAGACGCATGCTACCATGCCCAGCTATTTTTTACTGTAGAGACGAGGTCTTGCCAAGTTGTCCAGGCTGGTCTCAAATCCATGGGTTCGGGCAATCCACTCTCCTTGGCCTCCCAAAGTGCTGGGATGACAGGCTGAGCCACTGAGCCCAGCCGGGTCATGGTTCTCTTAGGTCAAGTTTGGCCGACGTTGCACATGCCTGGGATAAACAGACCACAGAGCTGCCAGTGTGTCTGATAGGTACCTGACAGGTAGGCGTGATGTTCCCTACATCTGGGCCACTGACTTGTATGCATGGTTCTGTACCAGGTACTGCTGGGATCAAGGAGCTTGGAACTTTCCCACAGCCCTGAGGTTTTCCTCATCTAACCTGCCTGCTGTTTCAAAGTGACCACACACTTTGCAGCATCAAACAGCACAGTTTTATTCCCTCATCCTTCTGGAAACCAGAAGTCCTAAAGCCGATCTGTGCTCCTTCCCGCGGTTATCAAGAAGAATCCGTTTCCAATATTTCCCTGCTTCTAGGGGCCGCCTGCATCCTTTGGCTGGTGGCCCCCTCCTCCATCCTCGAAGCACGTCCCCCCAAGCTGGGCGAGGAGAGAGTTGCGTCCCCTGTGACCCTGCCCCTCCCGTCTCCTTGTATAAGGCCCACCCCCCTGACAACCCGGGACCAGGTCCGGCCTCAAGGCCCTAACTCCATCCATCTGCAAAGACCCTTTGCTGGGGAAGGTCATGCATTCACGAGTTCCGCGGATCCAGAAGTGGGGGGCTGTCATTCAACCAACCACCACGTGGGTCTAGCTGGGACCCCAAATCATAGCGGCTTAAAGAGAGGAAAGTTATTTTTGTCCAAGCCAGGTGACGGCCTGGCTCTGCGAGGCTGTCGGGGCCCAGACCCTTCCCCCTTGGTATGCCGGGTCTGGGGTCTTGCTCCTGTCCACGGAGTCCACACCGTCCATAGAGTCCACACTGTCCCTGAGCCGGACAGCAAAGCACTCCCTAAAACGCAAACCCATTTGGGGCAAGGCTCTTCCCCAGTCGGGGGGTCCCTTCCCCAGCATCTTAGAAGCCAAGGAGCTGAGTCCTTGCTGAGAGCCTGGCGGGAGGGCAGCAACCCCGCCCAGCCCCGACAGACTTTCTGAGATGTCCGCCGCAGCCATGGGACCAATGGCGCGAAGACCTGGTGCTCAGTGGAGCCGTAGCCTTCCGCCCATCCGTCCATCAGTCATCACTTGGGGTGCCAGCACCCGGCCACGCGGGGGCCCGGCCAGGAAGCCCTTCCTGCCGTCAAGTGGCCAAATGGCAACCGCCAACCCCCACCGAGGCAGCGTGCCCACCTGCGGATGGGGCGTGCTTCTAGGGCTGAGTCACGGGGAACCACAGCCTTCGCACCGGCCCCAGGTGTGCAGATTCGTGGGTTGGGGGCAGGGTCTTCCCATGATTTCAGCTCCTCTGTGCTGGCTGCTGCCTCCTGCTCTCACCCTCAGCCTCTCTCTTCTCTCTTTCTCTCTGTTCTCATTCTCTCTCTCTCTCTCTTTCTCTCTCTCGTCTCTCTCTTCTTCCTTTCTCTTTCTCTCCATCTCTTTCTTTCTCTCTCTTCTCTGTCTCATCCTCTTTCTTTTTCTCTCTCTTTGTTTCTCTTTCTCCCTCTCTCATCTTCCTCTTTCTCTCTCGCGCTCTTTCTCTTTTTATCTCTTTCTCCTTGTCTCTCTCCTCTTCCTTTCTCTTTCTATCTCTCTCTTTCTCTCTTCTCTCTGTATCTCTCTTTTTTGTCTTAATCTCTTTCTCCCTGTCTCTCTCTCTTCTTCCTTTCTCTCTCCTCTTCCTCTTTCTCTCCATCTGTCTATATCTCTCTCTCTCTTTCTTTCTCTCTTCCCTCTCTTTGTCTTTCTCCCTCTCTCATCTTTCTCTCTCTCTTTCTCTTTCTCTCTCTTTGTCCCTCCCTTCTCTTCCTTTCTCTCTCTCTCTCTCTCTCTCTCTCTCTCTCTCTCTCACACACACACACACACACACACACACACACACACACACACACACACACCATTTCCAATCACGAGCATCTGATTTACCACAGAGCGGGCGAAGCAGCTTAGACCATCTGACGTCACTTTGCACAGCGTGAGCCTCACCCGGCCTCACCGGAGGACCCGCACGACGGACACACATCCAGCCCTGCGCCTTCGCAGAAGCCCAGCGCGGTGCCTGCCTCCTTCCATGCCATGGTTGGGGTCAGAGTAGCCGGAGTCCCCCCAGTGCGGGGTCAGCGACTCCCCTCCACCCCCGCCCTCCCTTCGTCCCGGACTCGGCCAGTCCCCAGCTCAGCCGAGCTCGGCTCCCGACCTGAGCGTGAGATGCGCTCGAGGAACCTGACTTCAGCCGTGGTCACAGCCCGCACCTCTCCCAGCCGGCCTCGCCCCACCAACCCCAGCCACAGCCCCGGTGGCAGCCCCATGGCGGAAGACAGCCCCATGCTCGAGACCCCTCCAGGCATAGAGGGGACACCCGGCTCCTTCCTGACCTTCGAGGATCTGCCTGGCCTGACCCCAGCTCTGCCTAACCGGCCCTCTCAGGCCCCAGGTCCAGCTCTGCCCCTGGTTGCCTAGAAGACCAGCCCCCTCATCCACCCCTAGCTTTGGGAGGGCCACACCCGCCCCAGTCCCATCCTTATCCTTTGGGATTCAAAGCTTGTCTTTGCTCCCCAGGGCTCACCGCCAGCTCACCCAACCTCAAGGAATGGTCAGAACAGGACAAGACAGTCACTCAGCCTGGGTCCTGTCCGTCCCTCCCTGCGTCACCAGCACCCTGAATGACCCGAGAGGGAGGGAGCTCTTTTGACCCTCAAGCCTTTGCCCCGTGCTGCTGCCTCTGCTGCCAGGCCATCCCCAGGGGCCCTCCGACTGTCCAGCAAACACACCTCCTCCAGGAAGCCTTCCCTGATGCGCCATTACCTGGACAGAGCGAGTGCCCCCTTCCGCCAGGCTCCTGTCACATGTTCTCCTACATTTTATTTATTTATTTTTGAGTTGGAGTCTCACACTGTCGCAAAGGTTAGTGTGTAGGGGCATGCTCATGGCCACTGCAGCCTCAGCCTGCTGGGCTCAGGTGATCCTTCTGCCTTAGTCTTCCAAGTAGCTGGAACCACAGGTGTACACCACCACACCCGGCTAATATTTTTATTTATTCTAGAGACAAAGTCTTGCCAAGTTGCCCAGACTGGAAAAGCCCCATGAGACCCTCCAGCAGCACCACGCGAGGCCAACCATCTGGATCCCTGGATCACTACCTGGAAGACCACTGCCCTAACAAGTCACCCACTTCACTTTAGACTTTGTGAGAGAGAAAAATAAGCCCTTAAGGGGCATTAAGCCATTGAGATCTGAAGGTATATTTGTTACAGCAGCAAAATCTAGCTTATCCTGACTATCACACCAGAGCCAGCAAATCTGTGACACACATACCATTCCTAGGAGACTGGTAGCTGGACAGACATCACTAATATCTACCTTGGCACTTTCTCCTCCCATCTCAGCACACGCTCCAGGCAGCCCATACTAATGGACTACCTATGGGCTTTAAAGATCCTTCTGGCTCACAAATTGCCTCCCGGGGGTGTGGAGTGATTGGACTGGCCCCCTCATTGGGCACGCAAGGGTCAGACTTGGGGGCAAAGAGGGAGTTGTGCCCTTTGGAGGGGTCTAACACCCTCCTGCCACTCACACTGTGACAGCCTCTCGTCTTCGCCTCCTGTCTACGCCTCCGGCCGGTGTCTCCCTGCCCTGCCTTGAAAGGCTGCAGGACAGAGGCCTCCCCCTCCCCAACCTCCCCCCAGTTCCTCGTCCCCCGTGGCTGGTTCAGGAGGCTGGAATTTCAGCGTCAGTGACATCTTTCTGCCCCTGCTCGCCGCACCTTAGTAGGGCCAAGTAGGAACTTGTTCCTCTGAGGACACGGGGGAGGTATTGAGCCGCCCGCACTGTCTCATTCCTTCTCAGGGTGTGCCCCAGCCTCAGACCCAGGAGAGGCAATTTCACTTTCGGTGGGGCTCCTTCCAGAAGGCACGCCAGGGCCTGAGGGGCAGCCCGTGTCTGGGCGGTCAGCACCTGCCCCAAGCCAGAGCCCGAGGAAGGGCCGTCCCAGGACACTGGCTCCCGGCGGACGAACACACGAACACGACTTTTTACAATGGGGCTTTGATCTGCCTGATGTCACAAGACAGGCTGGGGACAGATGCCAGGCTCTTTGTGACTCCCGGTTCCCACAGGAGGTGTCCTGTGCAAATATTCACACGGGGAGATTCTTGGCAGGCCTGGCCCTGGGTCCCTGCCCATCCCAGACACAGCCACGACAATTAGGTTTTGGAAAATGGTGGGCGAGGCTCTTTGGTGGAGGCTGCAGCCTCCGGCCCAAGGCAGCAGCCAGCGAGGGGAGGGAGGCCACCCTCCCACGGCCGTGGGCGCCCTCCTGGCGTGAACGAGGGTGAGCTCGAGGCATTCCTGTGGCCGGGACACAAAGCCTGGGCTGCCGTCTCCGACAATACATGCTCTGTCCCCAGCAGACGGTGACCTTCACCAAAGCACCCATAAGTGGGCCGTGGCAGCTCCCAGGTGTGTCCCGGCCGCCCCGTTGGAAGCACATGAAGACACCGCGGGCCGTGGGGAGGGCTCACAGGACGTTTTGTAACTGGGGTGCCCATGAGGGCCGCCCCGGGGCCCAGGCCAGGCTGGCTGCGGCTGCCAGGAGCCTGTCCCTGCGGCTGTCGGGACGCATTATCCCCACCTGTGCCCAGAAACAATGGCCACACCTGTAACCCATGCCCGCCCCGGGCGGATGAAACGGGCCGCGCTTCATGCCCACAGCTCCGGTTTCCCTGCGGTGCCCTGGATGGAAGGCTGAGACAGGAAGTACACACGGCCGGAGAGATAGTGGGGGGGGGATGGTGGGAGGGTGGGGAGGCGGGGCCCTCTGAGGACAGGTGTCTGGGTGGGCGAGGCCATGGAAAAGTTCTTCCTGCTCTTGCCTGCCGGACCACCTCCAAGACACATCCTGGTCACATTGGGGTCCTACCCGGACCAGCACCCTCTCTGGTCCACTTCTCTGAAACTAAAGTCTGGGCCCACGGGGCAAAAAATTCCCAGCACCCTCCTGTTTTCTCTATGTTGGCCTCTCAGCGCAGTGAGCTGCAGCCTTGGTCACGCATATGTTTAATAAACATTTAGCTGCCACTTGCAGGCACCAAGCGTTGTACAAATACTCAATCCTCCTAACAAGCCCAGAAGATGCTATCGGCATCACCTCCATTTCACATTTGGGGAAACTGAGGCTCAGAGAGGCAAAGTCGTGCAGCTGGTAATGGGCAGCCGCGGTCTGTGAACCCAGGTAGCCGGCATCTGCTTCCTAATCCACTCCTGCCACCACCCAGGGCTCTTTGGTGACACTGGGAAGGGATTCCCTGAAGGGGCCTTCCAGGCTCAAGCCCCTCCTACCACCCACCTGCCTGGGGCAGAGACGGGGTCATGTTCATGGCTGTATCCAGGCCCCCAGGCCAGACGAGTGTTAGTTAAATCAATTAGAACACAAGCAGGGGGCTGGGCACGGTGGCTTATACCTATAAACCCAGAACTTTGGGAGGCGGAGGCGAGAGGATTGCCTGAGCCCAGGGGTTTGAGATCAGCCTGGACAACTTGGTGAGACCTCATCTCTACAATCAATCAAAAAATTAGCTGGGTGTGGTGGCACACGCCTGTGGTTCCAGCTACTTGGAAGGCTGAGGCAGAAAGATCGCCAGAGCCCAGCAGGTCAAGGCGGTGGTGGCCGTCAGCATGCCACTGCCCTCCAGCCTGGGCGACAGAGTGAGACTCCGACTCAAAAAAAAAAACCACAACTGGGGGCGCCTGGACAACTTGGTGAGACCTCATCTCTACAATCAATCAAAAAATTAGCTGGGCGTGGAGGCATGTGCCTATAGTTCCAGCTATTTGGAAGTTTGAGGTAGAAGGATCACCTGAGCCCAGCAGGTCAAGGCTGTGGTGGCCGTCAGCATGCCACTGCACTCCAGTCTGGGCGACAGAGTGAGGCTCCTACTCAAACAAAAGAAAGAACACAACTGGGCAACAGTAGATGTCATGGCCTCATTCCGCTCATGACCTCATTTCTGCTTTCTGTGGAGAAGCAGAAATGCCGCCCCACCTTACAGGTGAACAGACTGAGGCCAAGAGAGACAAGGCACCTGGCCAGGGTCCACCTGCTCTTCAGGGACAATCCGGACTCCAGACGTGGCCCCTCTTCTGCCTCTGTACTAGATGAAGGAGGGACGGACAGAAAGGAAGGACGAAGGGGTGTGGGGTCACTCGGAGGCACAGCCTCCATGTGGGCTCCAGGGAGAGAGAGATCTCCCGCACCTGTCGACAGCACCCAGCCGCCACCCCACCCCGCTGCGGAGGCCGAGACCCGCCCGGGCTCTCGCTCACCTGGCGCTGGCCAGCGTGGGGTTTTTGAAGACCCCCACACCCGACCTTACCCGACGGTGGCATTTCCGGGTTTGGAGTGTGTTTTGGGGGCAGAGCGAAGAAATCCACGATGAACTGCAGGAGGCCAAACTCAGTCTCACCAAAAGCTCCCGCCTCTGCAGGCCAGCCGATGTGAACCTGCACGTCCCCGGCGGTAAAATAGTCAGACACCAGAAAGCCAGCTCGCACGCCCACAGCGGGCCTCTTGTCCCCACTGGAAGGGACAGGGGACGGATGGGAATTCGCATGTTTTGAGCGCATCCTGGGACCGTGGAGACTACCTGTCACTCCGCAGTGGCCACATCTAGCCTGACCCCGGGCGGGCGGGCGGGCGGGCAGCCGTCTGTCGGGGCCGGGCGCTTGGCCAACGCCAAGAGCCTCAGGAATAGAACAATGGAGAATGAATGCACCCAGCAAGGCCCGTGCAGCGTCTGGGAAGTTCTCGCACTTGGAGGGGGCAGGCGTGCTTCCCCAGGGAGAAATGCCGATGCACAATCGGTCTGTCAAGAGGCTGCATTCAAGGCCCCTGGAAAGGTGGCTTCAGCTGGAGCTTGCTTGTTTATTTCACACACGCCCCTCGGGCCGACCCAGACCCCTGGCTCCCCGTGAAGCACGAACCACCCCCGAAGGACCCCACACGGGAGCCGGGCTTGGGTCTGCTGCAGAGAGAGCGGGGTGGGAAGCGGGCTGTGCACCTATCTACGGTGTGCGGAGGTCCTAGAGCCAGAATCTCGTAAGAAGCGCCTCAACCCACAGCACAGATGAGCACATTGAGGCTCGAGGGAAGCCCTGGGAGCGCCCAGCCTCATGGCCAGCAGGAAGCAGAGATGTGGGCCCCGGCCTGTCTGGTGATAGGCGCAGCTGCATGGTACAGGTGGGGGCATGGGGTGCCAGGTGTGGCTGAGGATGAGAACCTGGAAATAAGAAGATGCACTCTGGAGGCTGAGGGGAAAGGATTGCTCGAGCCCAGGGGGTCGAGGCTGCCCTGAGCTATGAGCCCACCGCTGCACTCCAGCCTGGGCAACTTAGTGAGATCCTGTTTCTAAAAAATAAAAAAATCGGTTGGGTATGGTGGTGCATACCTGTAGTCCCAGCTACTCGGGAGGCTGAGGAGAGAGGTTCGCCTGAGCCCAGGAGGTCGAGGCTGCAGTGAGTTATGATCCCGCCACCGCAATCCAGCCTGGGCAAGTTAGCAAGATCCTGTCTCAACAACAACAAAAAAAACCTAATTAGCTGGGTATGGTGGTGCATGCCTGTAGTCCCAGCTACTCAGGAGGTTGAAGCGAAAGGATTGCCTGAGCCAGGAGGTCGAGGCTATAAGTTATGATTCTGCCACTGCACTCCAGCCTGGGCAAGTTAGCAAGATCCTGTCTTGACAAAAAAAAAAAATTAATTAGCTGGGTATGGTGGTGCATGCCTGTAGTCCCAGCTACTCAGGAGGCTGAAGTGAGAGGATTGCCTGAGCCCAGGAGGTCGAGGCTGCAATGAGCTATGATCCCACCACTGCATTCCAGCATGGGTGATAGAGCAAGACGTTGTCAGAGAGAAAGAAAGAAGAGAAGAGAAAGAAAGGAGGGGGGAGAAAATAAAAGACCAGTCAGCCGTGTCAAAATATCAAGAGAGGGAGGGCAGTCCGATGGCCTGTTCAAGGCGAGTGCTTCTAATCACCACAGGCTGGGGACCAGGACCTGCTCCAGATCCCAGAGGCTCGACCCTGCTTTCCATGGCATCACCTGGGAGGCTCTGTGAAAAACTTCCCAGATTATCAAGCCACAAAACACAGGGAGAAAACCTAAATGCCACAAAACACAGGGAGAAAACCTAAATGCATGTGCAGTGAAGGAAACCTATCTGGAAAAGGCCACACACCGCACAAGTCCCACTGTGTGACTTTCTGGAAAGGCTGGATTACAGAGACAGTAACGAGAGCAGTGGTTTCCAGGGGCCGGTGGGAGGGAGGAAGGAAAAAGGGAGCAGAGGGGGTTATCAGGGCACCAAGCTCTCCTGTTGGATGCTAGACTATGAAAGGGGCCCCCAAAATCCTGGAATTATCTTCCAGAGGGCGGACCCCTTGGAGTCCAGGCTTCCCCACCAGGTGAGTGTTCCAGGAACCCAGCAGCATCCGTGGACCAGCTGGTGTTGCTGGGAGAGGCTGCGTGAGGCTTCCGTGAAATTTTTTTGGAGCTTCTTTCAACACGTTTGCCCATTGCATGATGGGGGATTGACGCACACACCTGCCCACGCCATGCCGAGTGTTCAGTTTTTGACCAAAAAACAGCATGACCCCTGTGCCCTCCCCCACATTCACCCTATCCTGACCTGAGCAACTTTTTTTTTGTTTGTTTCCCCAGATGACAAAGGTTCTCAAAGGGAAACATTTTGCCGGTGTGGAAGAGGTGAAACGAAAAACGGCAGAAGCGCTAAAAGGCATCAGAACTCATGAGCACAAAAACTGTTCTGAGCAGCAGAAAAAGCATCTCAATAGACGTATTGCAACCAATGGAGAGGACTTTGAAGGTGACTGAAGTTGAAACACGTAGGAATAAATACACAATTTTTTATAAATAAATTCCAGGTTTGTTTAGGTCCCCGTTGTATGGTAGGTAGATGTCATCATGAATTTTTCAAAGCCCACAGATTGCAGAAAACACAGAGTGAACCCTAATAAATATAGAACCCTATATGGTTAATTATATTATATATAGCTTTAGATATATAATTAATAGTAATCTTAGTGAATAAGGTACCGATACTGGCTTATTGATTATCACAAGTTGTCCCACACCAATACCAAGTGTTAATAATAGGGGTTATGGAACTCTGTGCATGACCTGTTCAATTATTCTATATATTCTATATATATCATTATTTAAATAATTCTTAAAAAAAAAACAGCTGGGCATGGTGACTCAAGTTGTAATCCCAGCACTTTGGGAGGCCGAGGCAGGGGGAACATTTAAGGCCAGGAGTTCAAGACCGGCCCAGGCAACATAGTGAGACCTCAACTCCACAGTCAATTTAAAAATCAGCCAGGCGTCATGGTGCATGCCTGTGGTCCCAGCTACTTGGGAGGCTGAGGCGGGAGAATCGCTTGAACCCACAGGGTGAAGGCTGCGATGACTGTAATCATGCCCCAGCATTCCAGCTTGGGCGACAGAGTGAGACTCCCAACTCAGTATGTATACACACTTAACGTACGAGATTCACTCAAAAGATGGCATTAATCAAGTGAATGCTAGCGTCACCATGTGACAGGCAGGGCAGTCAAAGAAAATGGCAGGAACACGGTTGAGGGAGTGTCATACTACACATTGCTGCCGTAATTCAACTTCCACAAGTAATACAGAGATAACAGTGCTTAAAATGTGTACACATTTTTTGGCATCCGTGTATGTGTGTGTGTATTTTGAGATTCTTTGTCCATTTCATGATGGGTTATTGACAAGCGCATCTGTCCACACTGCTTCATACTTGTAAACTAGGATCCATGGACAGAAGATACCATGGGTGTGGGGAAGCCAGAGTGTGAACCAAACCCTACCACGGGTCCACCTGGACCCTCTGTCTCCTCACCAGTAAAACAGATGGGCTGGGTTCCTTCTCAGTGCTTACCCTGCCAGTCTAAGACTTTGACAGGAAGGGATTCTCCAGCTGTGCCTGTGCCTCGTGACTGTGTTTACTACAACCTTCAGGCTGATATATCTCCACCGTGCCTCGCTTAAAGCAGAAGTATGAGTTGTCATCTTGGGCTTTGCAGATGGAACTTCTTCCTTGAGTGTTCTGTGCACTGGGGACCACTCCCGTCCCACTGTCACCTGAAGACCACCCACACTTAAAAACAGAATCAAAAAAAATGAATAGCACTGGGTTGTGTTCAATTTTAGAAGCTCAAGAAATGAAAGAATCTAGTCATTGCATACAATGATCCAACCCAGCTATGTGTCTGGCACAGTAAAGCATTCGGGAGGAATGGTGGATGGATGAACAGATGGTTAGGTGGATGGATGGGTGG
>NW_007241765.1:121339-135472 GCF_000164805.1 Carlito syrichta | reverse complement strand
GGATGAATGGATAGCCGGATGGATGGATGGATGGATGGATGGATGGATGGATGGATGGATGGAAGGATGGATGGATGGATGGATGGATGGATAAGCGGATGGATGGATGGATGGATGGAAGGATGGATGGATGGATGGATAGGTGGGCAGATGGATGGACAGAGGGACAGATGGACAATGGACAGATGGATGGATGGGCAAACAGATGGATAGATGGATGAGCAGATGGGCAGAGAGGCAGATGGATGGATGATAGATGAACAGATGGTTGGGTGGATGGATGGGTAGGTAGGTGGATGGATAGATGGGTTGAGCAAGACACAGCCTCACCCCAAGGAGCTCATGGCCCACAAGGGACACAGACATGCACTGCTACCCAGAATGCAGTGCAAACACTTCTGCAGAAACAGTGATCAGAAGCAAGAGCTATAATGTCCTTGTACATATGGAAGTCCAACCCTATACTAAGTGCTGCACCTGCTCTCTTGATCAGACCCTCTAGAAATCAAAGCTTCGTGAAAGATTAGGTTGTTGACACCTTATTTCAGTGAGTCCAAGTTGGTGAGGACGAGTAGAAACAGGAAAGAAGATGGGAAGCCAGAGACATGACTGTGCTGGCCACAGCTTTGTGATTAACTCTTGGGAGGGAGGGCGGAGTTTCTTCATAAGGGTTCCCCACCACTGTACCTTCAGAGTTCAAGGAGGGGAGGGAGGTGGGAGGACTTATCAGCCTGACTGCAGCCCAGGCTTTGTTACCTTTGGGTCAAGTTTTACCCCACAGGGTGTTTCGTCCCAGAGGAAGATGCTCAGAGCTGGACCCCTTGCCCTGGGGAGTAGCCTCATCCAAATCTCAAGGTGGAGGGGGACCCAGCAAGGGTCAGGTGTCAGCTGAGGGAGGAAGAAGTGGTGACAGTGAGCCAGAAAGGTGTGTGAGGATAGGGTGGGATACACCCATGAATCTCATTGTGTGACCCACAGAGGCCCTAGGAGGTAGGTATCATTATCCCCCATGTCTCAGGGAGAAGCTTAAATATGGAATTTTAGCTGCCACCCATGGAGGAAAACCTGGTGTAAGATTGGCCCTCCTGCATTAAAAAAAATGGGAAAAATAGACAAAAATGTATGAAAAAGCTCTTTTTGGGCATTGGACAACAAGCAGCTGAGGACTGTGATCCTTAGAGAAAGAGAGAAAAAAGTTGAGCCCTACTCGTCTTTCTGCCTCGGGGCAACTTTCAGAGCCAGTGCAGGGAAAAGGTGCTCAAGAGAGCAGTGAGCTCAACAGACATGTCTATGCCCTGCCCACACTTGCTCAGCACCCCAAGTGCACTGTCCGGTCATGAAGACATGCTGTCAGCGGGACCATCCCAATATTGACTGACTCAGACACAGTGAAGAGCAAGTTCAAGGGCTGGGGATCCCATGGAGGCAGATAACCCAGCCCAATATAGGGAGGTAGTCAGGGCCAGCTTACTGGAGCATATGACCCTCTGCACAGAGTGACCTTCATTAAACAAAAGCAGATCACTCACCGACCTGCTGTGGCTCCCAAGTGCCCAGAGGCTGAGGAGTGAGGCCCCCAGCTGAGCATGAACGCCTTCCCCAGTCACATCCCTCACCCCTCACCCCCACGGGGACTGCACCAGGAAATCAACAGGGCATAAACATGCCTTGAGGTAAGACTGTTTCTTGCTCAACCCATCTATCCATCCATCTACCTACCCATCCATCCACCCAACCATCACTTCATCCATCATCCATCCACCCATCCATCCATCTGTCCGTTTGTCCATCTGTCCCTCCTTCCATCCATCGGCCCAACTCTCCACACCCCGTGTATCAGTTATCCTTTGCTGGGTAGCAAATTATCCCCAATATGGAAGGTTAAAACAATAGACATCTGTTCCCCCACACAGTTTCTGTGGACCAGGATGTGGGAGGGGCTGGACTGGGCAGGGTTGGCAGAGGGTCCCTCATGAGGGTTCAGACAGATATTGACTGGAGGGGTTTTCATCTGAAGGTTCCACTGGGATGGAGATTCTGCTTCCAAGACAGTCCCTCATGCGACTGATCAGTTGGTGCTGGCTATTGGTGAGAAGTCTCAGTTTCTCACCTTGAGGCCTCTTGAGTGTCCCCATGCCATGACAGCTGGCTTCCCTCAGAGAGAGGAGTCATGAGACCAAAGCAGAAGTTCGGTGCTCTTTACAGCCATATGTGGTCACCTCTGCTGTGTTCCATTCATCACACAGACCCACCTGGGCTTGAGGGGGGAGGACACTACACAAGAGTGTGAACACCAGGAAGTGAGGGGTACAGCTATCTCCTTGAGGGCTGCACCACACCCTGAACCTGTCTGTGGAGGCTGCGGCTGAAATACCTCCCTAGGCCTGCTCTTCAGCAAAGCCCTTCAGGGTCTCTCTCAGACTGAGTTAAGAATTCCCAGCTTGGCCTCAACCAGAGCCTGGATCAGGTCCTGTTGCAACTTCTTCTCCTCTGATCTTTCTTCAGAATGTGGCTGAGAACTAGTCAGGGCAAAGACCATGTCTGACCCACCCATGTCCCCAACACCAGCAGCCAGAGCTTATTTCAACATCATTTGTGGTCCAATGAGCATCATTTGGATGGATGGATGGATGGACAGACGGATGAGTAGATGGATGCCGGATGAATGGATGGATGGATGGATGGATGGAAGGATGAATGGATGGATGGATGGGTGAATGAATGGATGGTC
Organism: Carlito syrichta; assembly: GCF_000164805.1. Classification (NCBI taxonomy): domain Eukaryota; kingdom Metazoa; phylum Chordata; class Mammalia; order Primates; family Tarsiidae; genus Carlito; species Carlito syrichta. The sequence goes on along the minus strand of NW_007241765.1, from coordinate 132,741 downwards.
GTTGAATGGATGGTGGGTGGATGGATGGATGGATGGATGGATGGATAGATGGATGGATGGATGGATGGGTAGGTGGATGAATGGATGAGTGGACGGACGGATGGATGGATGGATGGATGGATGACTGGATGGATGGACAGATGGATGGGTAGATGGATGCTGGATGAGTGGGTGGATGGATGGATGGATGGACAGATCAATGAGTAGATGGATGTTGGATGAGCGGATGGATGGATGGAAGGATGGATGGATGGATGGATGGATAGGTAGATGAATGGATGATGATTGAATGGATGGTGGATGGATGGATGGACGATGGATGGATGGATGAGTGGATGGATGGATGGATGGAAGGAAGGATGGATAATGAATGGATGGTGGTTGGACGGATGGATGAATGGATGGATGGACAGATAGATGAGTAGATGAATACTGAATGAGTGGATAGATGGATGGATAGGTGGATGAATGGATGGTGGCTGGATGAATGGATGAGTGGACGGATGGATGGATGGATGGATGGATGGATGGATGGATGGACAGACGGATGAGTAGATGGATGCCGGATGAATGGATGGATGGATGGATGGATGGATGGAAGGATGAATGGATGGATGGATAGGTGAATGAATGGATGGTGGTTGAATGGATGGTGGGTGAATGGATGGATGGATGGATGGATGACTGGATAGATGGACAGATGGATGCTGGATGAGTGGGTGGATGGATGGATGGATGGACAGATCGATGAGTAGATGGATGTTGGATGAGCAGATGGATGGATGGAAGGATGGATGGATGGATGGATAGGTAGATGAATGGATGGTGGTTGAATGGATGGTGGATGGATGGATGGACGATGGATGGATGGATGAGTGGACAGATGGATGGATGGAAGGAAGGATGGTGGTTGGACGGACGGATGAGTGGACGGATGGATGGATGGATGGACAGATAGATGAGTAGATGAATACCGGATGAGTGGATGGATGGATGGTGGCTGGATGAATGGGTGAGTGGCCGGATGCCGGATGAGTGGGTGGATGGAGGAATGGAAGGATGAATGGATTGATGGGTAGGGGGGTAAATGGATGGTGGCTGAATGGATGGTGGATGGATAGACAGATGGATGGAGTAGATGGATGCTGGATGAGTGGATGGATAAATGCATGAATGGGTGGTGGTTGACAGGATAGTGGAGGATGGATGGACGGTTGGATGGATGGAGGGATGGTGGATGGATGGATGGACATGCAGACGGATGGAGGGGTGGACAGATGGATGAATGGGTGTGTGGATGGGAGGACTGAGAATGGCTGGATGGATATGTGAACAGAAGAGTACAAAAATGACTTTCCCCATATTCCCCCTACAAAATAACTGCTGGGAATTCTTAGAAATTTTAAGCCAAGAGAGAAATCGAAATTCGTCTACAGACACACCCCAGAGCCAGCAATGCCAAAGAGCCACCAGGTATGGATCAGACCAGGATTCCAAGGGCTGGTGAGAAGAGTGCATTACCCTTCCCTGGGCCTACCTCCTGGCAGCTATGCCCCCTCCCCACAACATGTTCCCCCTTCTCACATGCATGGGGACACACGGACCCTCGCCCCAAGGACACCCACGTGCCCCAGACATCAGAACACTGCTGTCACAAAGCCAACCACACAAGACCGGCTTCCTCCGGCACTATGTCCTGCACTGCACAAGGGCAGGGCCTAGAGCTCCCTGGGGAGAAGGAGGGGAGGGCATCCCTTACCCCTTCTCACCTGCCCACCTGCTCTGCCATCTGGTCTAACCCAGCTCCCGCAGAGCCCCCACAACGCCTGCCTCACGTTTCCCCAGAGGCCTCTGTGGAGACCCAAGATCCCCAAAGACCCTGTGATCAGGGAACCAAATACCTGCGACAGCTTTTGTTCCTTCCAGGAGGATGGGAAATACTTTTTCAAGCTGATCTCTCCTGGGAAGTGCAAGAATACACAGCCTCAGCCTCCACCCCAGTGCCTGAGTGAAAAGGGGAGGGAAGGAACTAGTTTGAGAGCAAATGGCGAGGCTGGATACTCTGACTTTGGGACAATCTAGTTCTATTTAAGAAAAAGAACCAAATCACAATGCGACATGCCTAAATAATCACTTAAAATGGAAAAGAAGGCTGGCCATGGTGGCTCGAGCCTGCCATCCCAGCACTTTGGGAGACTGAGGCAGAAGGATCGCTTGAGCCCAGGAGTTGAGACCAGCCTAGACAGCACAGAGAGACTTTGTCTCTACAAGAAATTTTTTTAAAAAATTAGTCAGGCACAGTGGTAAGTGCCTGTAATCCTGGCTACTCAGAAGGCTGAGGCAGGAGGATTGCTTGAGCCCAGGAGTTTGAAGTTGCAGTAAGCTATGATCGTGCCACTGCAGTCCAGCCTGCACAACAAAGTCAGACCCTATCTCAAACAAAGAGAAAGAGAAAGAAATCACAGCAAAAGACCAGAACACAAGCATCAAATTCAGGAAAACAGCGTATGATTCCCTGATTCACTAATGGCCTCATCCTCCCTAAAAAAAAAAAAAAAAACCTTTTCCTACATTTTAAGGCTGATACTCTTTGATTTCCTGTTTGTACAATAATAATTGCATAATATGATTTACCACAGACAGAGTGAAAGATAGCGGGCTCAGTGCTCAGCCTGTAATCTCAGCACTTTGGGAGGCCAAGGCAAGTGGATTGCCTCAGCCCGCAGGTTCAAGACCAGCCTGGGCAACTTGACAAGACCTTGTCTTTACAATAATTCAAAAAATTAGCCAGGCGTGGTGCTGTGCCCCTGTAGTTTCAACAACTTGGAAGGCTGAGGCAGAAGGATCAGGAGGATGGAAAATACTCTTGGCTGGTCGAGGCTGTGGTGGCCGTGAGCGTGCCACTGCACCCCAGCCTGGGCAATGGAGTGAGACTCCAATCCAAAAAAAAAAAAAAGAAAGAAAGAAAGAAAGATGTTTCAGTCTGCCCTCCAGCATGTTTGGTTAAAATTTGCTTATTTTTTTAAATAAAATTTTTTTTTTTTGAGTTGGAGTCTCACTCTGTCGCCCAGACTGGAGTGCAATGGCCGCTCCCAGCCACCACAGCCTCAACCAGTTGGGCTCCGGCGATCCTTCCGCCTCAGCCTTCCGAGTAGCCGGAATTACAGGCATGCGCTACCACGCCCGGCTGATTTTTTGATTTATTGTAGAGATGAGGTCTCACTGCCCAGGCAGGTCTCGAACCCACGGGCTCAGGCAATCCACTCACCTCAGCCTCCCAAAGGCGCGGGATTATAGGCTGAGCCACTGAGCCTGGCTAATAATTTTTAACAGCTTAGGGAAGTTTCTTGCAATTGCATAGGTCATTATTGGCAAAGCCATATCTTTTTGGTTTTGGTTTGGCTTTTGAGTTGAGGTCTCACTCTGTCACCCAGGCTGGAATATAGTGACATGATCGCAGCTCACCGCAGCCTTGACCTCCTGGGCTCAGGAGATCCTCCCAGCTCAGCCTCCCAAGTAGCTGGGACTACAAGTGTATGCCACCACACCCAGTTAATTTTTTATTTTCTGTAGACACAAGGTCTCACTATGTTGCCCAGACTTGATCTCTACAAAAGAATAAATAAAAAATTAGTCAAGTGGGGTGGCACATGCCTGTAGTCCCAGCTATTCAGGAGGCTGAAGCAGGAGAATCACCTGAGCCCAGGAGGTCGAGGCGGCAGTGAGCCATGATTGTGCCACTGCAGTCCAACCTGGGTGACAGAGTGAGACCCTTACTCAAAAAACTTAATTAATTAAAAAACACACTAGGCTCTGATCCTAAGGCAAGCCTGCCTCCCCTAGGGGCACGTGGGAGGAGCCTCGACCGTGTGTCTGGACTGCCTCTAAACCCCATTTCTGGCCTCACAGTCTTCCTCATCCCAATTGTCCCAGTGTCCCCATGAGCTAGAGCTGGCTCATGTCTCAAGCCCCAGACTCGGTGTCCACACATCCACATCATCTCTGTCACCCTAAATGTGGACACAATGAACAAGAGAGCTTCAAAATACACTTGGCAAAAGCTGACACCACAGAAAAAAGAAACAGGCGAAGCCACCATGTTCATTGACAGTTTCAACACTGCACTCCCACTAGTTGGTAGACCTCACCTGAGCGGACCCACAGCGTCTAGAGGGGGCTCCCTTCACTGGGGCGCAGGTTCTCAGGGATCAAACGACCCTCCATGTTTGATTGGAATACACAACAGGGGCATCCATCCCCTCCCACGCCTCCCCCAATTTCTCAGGACTGGTGAAGTGTATCGCTCACAGACACGGGGGTGGTTTCCAGGGCTTCCCTAAGCCAGCATAGGGCGGGCAGGAGGGGTGGGCGGGGGAGGATCAAATGACCTGTGAAAGGGGACCCTTCCTGTCCACCCACCTCCAGGCTGGCTGGGGGCAGAGTCCAGATGGGGCCCATAGAGCACCCCACCAGGCAGGACACGCTGCCTTTGATATCCTAGCCTCTGCTCAGGCTCGGTTTCCCCTTTTGCCCCATTTTAGCTTTACACCAAGCAGAAGGCTGTGCTTTCTTTAAAATAATAATCCCAAACCTCTTTGAATTGTGCTCATTCTGCTACCATTGGAAAGGTAGGAAGAGGTGCCCGAGACCTTTTTAAATTCTTTTTAACAATAGGTGCAAACTGCCAACTCCTTCTAGGCAAAGCTACCTCCTATCATTTCTGGAAAAGCCACTTCAATGTCAAAAAAAAAAAAATCCACCCTCCGATGTGGTTGCCTAAGTAGTCCCTGATCTATACCCACTCTGAATGCAAAATGGCCTCCATCGAGTCATTTATTTTTGTAAAGAAGGAAGGACTCCTCGTGGGAGGCTGGACTCCCTGTTTCAGCCCATGGGGTCAGTTTCGGGGTCATCCTCTTCCCTCCAGCTGCAGCGGTGGCATGGACCAGGGAGACTGGTCTGGAGCCCGAAAGGTGTGCTTCAGCCTCTGGGAACAGTGGGAGTGGACACCTCCCTGCCCCCCATGGAGGGCTAATATCCTCATCTGTAAAATGGAAGTCTAACCCCTTGCCAACTGCAGAAGATTGATAGGAGATGATTATGAGAGGTGTCACGCCCTCTGGGGTCGCAAAAAATGTGACACAGGACATAGGGTGGCAGTTTTTTGTTTGTGTCGGGGTCTCACTCTGTTGCCCAGGCTGAAGTGCAGTGGCACAATCACTGCTCACCACAGTCTCAACCTTCAGGGTTCAAGTGATCCTTCTGCCTCAACCTCCCAAAGGACTGGAATTACAGGCATGAGCCACCATGCCTGGCCGAGGCCATGTGGTGGCAGTTTTCAACAGAAGATAGTTTAAGTCCCAGTAAAAAGTCTACCTGGATGTTGTCAGACTAAATAAAATATCAAGACCCAACTACACGAAGTATACAAGAAATCTACTTTAGACACAACTGTACAAATAGGTTTAAAGTAAAGTAATGGGATGAGAAAAGATATTAAAGGGAGATGTTTCATAAAGCTAAAGTCAGCTGACCAAGATATGACCTTCCTAAACATGTATGCGATGAATAAGAGCGTTTCTAAATACACTAAGCAAAAACTGATGCTACTGAGAAAAGAAATAGACAAAGCCACAATTTTAGTTGACAACATCAACACTTCTCTCTCACTAACTGGTAGAACAAGTAGACAGAAAAGCAAGAGAAATACAGACGACATGACACTATCAAACAGTTAGACCAAATTAAGCTTCTGAAGGAAGAAGGAGGTCATAAAAGACCTTGTGGCTTTTGTCTTGTTCTCTCTTGAGCCACTCATGCTGGGGAAGCCACCATGTCATGAGGGCACTCAAGCAGACCCATGAGAGGTCCATGGGTGAACGGCTACTTTCTAACACCTTGATTGTAGGCTTATAAAGAGAGACCTTGAGCCCGAGGTTCCCATCTCAGATTCTCCCAGATTCCTGATCCACAAAAACTGCATGGGTTCCGATGCTTACTGCTTTAAGCCACTACATTTTGAGGCAAATATTTATGTAGCACGAGATGATTGACATAAAGGTGACAGAAAAATATGTGAAGAAACAGTGGCTGAAATACCCCAGATGTAATGTAAACCACAAACCCACAGATCCAAGAAGCCTAACAAGCCCCAAGCAGGATAAATAGGACAAATACACCAAGGTATAACAACCAAACAAGTGATGAAGAGACCCTTTTTTTTTGAGATGGAGTTTCACTCTGCTGCCCAGGCTGGAGTGCAGTGGCACAATCACAGCTCATTGCAGCCTTGTCTCCTGGGCTCAAATGATCCTCCTGCCTCAGCCTCCTGAGTAGCTGAGACTACAGGCATGTGCCACCATGCCCAGTTAATTTTTTTTTTTTTTTTAATTTGTAGCAACAGTCTTGCTGTATTGTCCAGGCTGCTCTTGAACGCCTGTGCTCAAGTGATCTTCCTACCTTGGCCTCTCAAAGAGCTGGGACTTTACAGGTATGAGCCACTGCACCCAGTCAATGAAGAGAAAATTGTAAAAGCAACCAGAGAAAAAGGCACATTATATACCAAGGGACAAAGATAACAGCATTTTCATTTATGGTCTAGCATGGAGCATGTATTAATGAATATGAAAAAAAGTGTATCTTCTGTCTTTGAGGAATGTAGACCTTTATAAGTACCAATTCAATCAAGGTGGTCAGTAGTGGCACTCACATTTTCCATGCCTTCTCTTGATTTCTATCTAGTTGTTCTATCCATTGCTGAGAGAGAGGTACTGAAATTTCCAGTTATGTTTGCACATTTTTTTCCTCCCTGAAATTTTGTCAAATTTTGCTTCATTCATGTCAAAGATCCATTAACAAGCATGTACATACTTTGACAATTGTATCTGCCTCATGACTGTCCTTGTGCTGGTTATTAAATCATTGATTGCATGTATGATTATTATGTTATTATGAAATGTTCCTCTTTATATCAGTTATTCCCCCTTGCCTGGAAGTCCGTTTTACCTGATTGTAATACAACCACTTCAACTTTCTTGTGTTTATTGTTTGTGTGTTATATCATTCTCTACCTGTTTATTTTCAATCTATCCATGCCTGTCTGTTTAAAGTGTGTCTCTTGTTGACAACTGGTTGAGTCTTCCTCCTCTTCCTGTCTTGCTCTCTCTCTCTCTCTTATAAAATGGTAAATCTATTAGCATATATGCAATTTTTATATAGTTGGATTTAAGTGTCTTCTCTGTTTTATATTTTATGTTTCTTCTTTCCTACTTTCATTTTGTTATTATTTTCTGAAATTTTATCTACTGGTTTTTGGCCATTACTCACCAACAATTTATTTTCTTCTAAGAAATCTAAGAGATTCAGTTACCTTCCTATCTGTAACAATGATTAGAAAAAGTAACTTTTGAGACCAGCCTGGGCAATTTGGCGAGACCTCGTCTCCACAATAAATTAAAAAATTAGCTCTGCGTGGTGGCGCATGCCTGTAGTTCCAGCTACTTGGACGGCTAAGGTGGAAGAATAGTCTGATCTCAACAGGTCAAGGCTGTGGTAGCTGGGAGCATGCTACTGTCCTCCAGCCTGGGTGACAGAGTGAGACTCCACCTCAAAATATATATATTTGGGGGGGACAGCCCCCTCAGACCCCCTCCCACTGTGGGAGCTTTTCTGTCCTCTCAATAAATCCTGCTTTCTCGCTTAAAAAAATTATTGGCTGTGTGCCACACCTACAATTCCAGCACTTTGGGAGGCTGAGGCGAAAGGAGTGCCTGAATCCAGGGGTTCGAGACCAGCCTGGGCAACTTGGCAAGACCTCATCTCTACAATAAGTAAAAAAGTTAGGGCCAGACACAGTGGCTGAAGCACTCTGGGAGGCCAAGACAAGAGGTTTACCAGAGTCCAGGGGTTCGAGACAAGCCTGGGCAACTTGGTGAGACACCATATCTACAATAATTTTTTTTTTTAAATTAGCCAGGCATGGTAGCATGTACCTTTAGTTCCAGAAAGACAAAAAAAGTAACTTTAAAATGATAACATTTAGAATAGCATTAAATAATGAACAGTAGCTAGAAGCAAGTCTAACAAAAGACAAGCAAAACTTTTATGGAGAAAATTAAAAATCTTCACTGAAAGACACAAAGGAAGTGCTAAATAAAGTAAGAGACACGCCATGTCCGTGGGTAGGAGGACTCGATATTGAAAAGACATCAATTCTAATCTAGCCAACTTGTGAATTCAAGGCAATCTAATCAAAATCCCAATGGGCTGTTTCATGAAATTTGGCAAGGAGTTCTCAACATTTTTGTGAGAGATTAAGGTGCTAAAAACAGAAAGATCATCTTGAAAAAGAAAGACAAGGAAGAGAAGGAGATAAGGAAGGAAGGAAAGAGGGTAAAAGGATCAAATCAGAGATAAATACTAATAACAATCAAGCTATTGTAACTAAAACTGTGTGGCATTAGTGCAGGAATAAATGAATTGATAGGATAGAAGAGATACATTTGTTGAAACAATATGTAAGGACGCATATGCAGGTAAAGAAAAGAAAGAAACATGCAACACGTGGATTTGGGACAGGCGGCTTTGCAAAGGAAAACAAGGTACAATTCGAACTTGTCCTCACATCCACAAAAAGAGATGAATCCCAGCTGAATCAGAGACAAAATAGGCACAAAGAATCCAAACAACTCTAAAGTAAAACCGAAGAGAATACCTTTCTGACACCGAGATAAGAACAGATGTATTAAACGTACACAAAAAGCACAAACAAGATTGATAAATGTAACTATACCAGATGTAGAAACTTTAGGATGACAAAAAGCATTGCAGGAAAAATTAAAAGACCAGCCACGGAGAGGGAGAAGATATATGCAATATTTATAAATTGATAAAGAATTTGTTCCAGAATATATAAAGAACTTCTACAAATCAATAACCAAAGCGAAACACCGTCAGAGGATACCAAGAGTCAAAATACAGAGAACAAGCCAGAACAGACACCACAACCTCAGTGATGATCCAGGAAGTGAAATTAAAAGTAGTAAGTAGCCCAGGAGTTAGAGTCCAGCCTGGACAACATAACAAAACGAGAGACTTCCCCCCCTCCACACACACATCTCTAAATAAATAAATAAATAAAAATCTTAGGTGTAAAAACGAAACAAAAAAGCAGTAAGTAATGCCATGCCATATTCATCCCACTGGCCAAAAGGCAAAGCTGGATAGAGTTAAGTGCGGACAATGATGGTGGGATAAGAATTCTTGTACATTGCCACCATTTTAGTATTTCAGCAAGAAGAACCAGAGGAAAAGGCTTCGACCAGTTTATGAAGGGTTCCCCTAGAAGCCACATCCGACAGCCCCTTATGACATGTCATTGGCCAAAACTGTGTCACACGTCACCACGTATGTAAAGAAGGTTGGAAAACATCTTTTTTTTTTTTTTAAGCTAGATCAACGATTGCCCAAACCATGGTTCTGACAATAAGAAGATGAGAGATGGCGTCTCTGCCATGGTCCAGGATACTTTTTTCTTTCTTTCTTTTTTTTTTTTTTTTTGAATTGGAGTCTCACTCCCTCGCCCAGGCTGGAATGCAGAGGCACACTCAGGGCCACTCCAGCATCCACCCTGCTGGGCTCCGGCGATCCTTCTACCTCAACCTTCCAGATAGCCGGAACTACAGGTGTGCACCACGATGCCCAGCTACTTTTTTGCATTTATTGTAGAGACGAGGTCTCGCCAAGTTGCCTGGGCTGGTCTCGAACCTGCGGGCTCAGGCCATCCTCTCGCCTCGCCCTCCCAAAGTGCTTGGATGACAAGCTGAGCCACCGAGCCCGGCACGGGATGCTCTTTTGACTGGACTAGTCCACAGACAGAGACGCGGCATCTGCTGAAACCTGTGACCCTTTGCCCTCGGTCCCTATCCCAGCTGGAGCCACTATCCCTGGGAGAGGCAGTCCCCAGGCTTTCTGCAGCCCCCAGGCCAGTGAACCCCAGGCTTTGCAGAGCACTCATGCCCTTCCCAACACCCCAGCATCCAACAGCCTCTCCTTGGAGAAGTGCCAGGAAAGCTTCGGGTTCCAGTCTCTGAGCCACCACCTGCCCCTGTGGGACACAGGTGATGCCCTTGGTTAGAGACCATGGCGAGCGTCTGCCGGCTGTCCTGGCTATCCAGCATCCGTTCGCCCCTCTTCTGGGCGCCATAGCCCAATTCTCCTCTAAGGATGGATTTCTCCCAACCCTGGGTCCTTTGGAGCGCTGGTTCACATCCCTGAGAAGAGGTAGATCATGTGACTAGGCCTAGCCAATCAGATCCAGGTCTCAGTGATTGGTCAGGGCTGGTCATGTGGCCCAGTCACAGCCAATGAGGCTCCTGCTGGGGAATTCTGGGAAGCACTCTGGCTTCTTCCTGCTAGAGGCGCAGCTTCCGCTGCTGCCATCTTAGGAACCCTCTAGAGTGAGCTGAGGATGGGTAACCAGTGCCCAGTGGATTGTGGTGAGGTGGACAGCATGAAGCAAGTCCTGGGGCCTATGGGGCCCAAGTCAAGACCCGACTCTACCTTCTATTCGCCTATCTTCTGGGCACCATAGCTCAATTCTCCTCTAAGTATGGATTCCCGCCAATTCAGGGTGATTTGGCGTGCTGGTTCACCTCCCGGAGCAGAGGCGGATCATGTGACTAGGTCTAACCAATCAGATTCAGGTCTCGATTGGTCAGAGATGGTCATGTGGCCCAATCACAGCCAATGAGGCTCTTGCTGGGGAATTCTGGGAAGCCCTCAGGCTTCTTCCAGCTGGAGGTGCAACTTCCGCTGCCACCATCTGGGGCTCCCGAGGAGCCAGCCAGGGATGGGTAGCCAGCGCCCAGAAGAGTGTGGTGACACGGACCTTGCGGAGCCGGCCTTGGGGCCTGTGGGGCCTGGGCCGAGCCCCCACTCTACCCCCAGATTTTCTGTTCACGAGCCAGTACGTTGGGGCTGAGTTGTTGAATTGTCTGCCTCTCGCAGACAAGACTCCTGAATACCATGAAGTTGGAGGTCTGGGGGAGACGGGTGGGTGAGTCAGTGCCAGTCCCATCATCAGGGTCCCATCGGGGGGGGTCCCATGAGGGGGTCCGGTAGGCACAGTCTCATTGGGGCAGTCCCATCGGTGGGGTCCCATCGGGGCAGTCCCGTGGGGGTGTCCCATAGGCGCGGTCCCATTGGCGGAGTCCCATCGGGGGGTCCCATCGACGGGATCCCATCAGGGTAATCCCATCGGCGGGGTCCCATCGGGGCGGTCCTATTGGGGGTTCCCATAGCCGCAGTCCCATGGGCGCGGTCCCATCCGCAGGGTCCCATCAGGACAATCCCATAGGCGGGGTCCTATGGGGCAGTCCCATGGGGGGATCCTATCGGGGCGG
>NW_007241765.1:111615-121319 GCF_000164805.1 Carlito syrichta | reverse complement strand
CCGCCTGTCCCTGCGGCCTCCACCCCGGCCCTCCTCGCTGCCGCCCTGCGCCGCCCTCTCCCCTTCGCTGAGACAGCGACGGGCTTAATTTATTGTAGGAAACCCTTAAAGGCGCAGGAGCTTTTGGAGAGCCGGTGACAATGGGCATAAAGCAGGCATTTAGCCCGTCTGAATGGGGGCTAGATTTACTGTCTGGGCCAGACGGGATTTTTGTCCCCGAGTCATCGCGGAGTCCATTGGCCACTAAAGACCTCGACAGAAGACGAAGGCGGAACAAAGGGAGCGAATGTTAAAAGGAACTTTGTCAAGGAGTTTTTAGATGTTCATCAGATAGAAAACCGCCGCTGCCCGCGCGGCAACCACCGTCCCATCGGATCTGTCCAGCGGTTGCGGATCACAGGAAGATGCTAATGGTGTCGTTTAAATGCACGTTTGATGGACCCCGGAGAATGGGGCCAATTTCATACAAGCCCGCAGCAAGGTTAAGGAATCAAAGAAGGTGGCCGTCAGATTTGCTGCCGGGGACAAGGCTCCATTGTCAGGGCTGCCTCTTTCAGCCATGAAGCGTGTTTTGAACTACAGTGTTTACCAACGTGTACATCCTAGCCCGGCCGGCGGGGCGTGCAGGATTTATGGCCAGGAACAAACCTCTCAGAGGGAAAAGGAAAACAGCTCCTACCAGCTGGGAAAGGTCTGCGCGGTGCATTAAGCCGTCTGGGCCCAGCCAGGCTCCATGGGGGGTGGGCGCGGCATTCGCCAAGCCGGGCCTGGCCTTGCAGACAGAAGGGGTCCTGCCTTTCGAGGACAGTCAAAGGAGGAAGGAGGCCGGAGCGCCCTCTGAGCCTCGGGACGGGCTTCAGTGCGCCCTCTAGACCCCTCCCTGCCTGGTGGTGCCACCCAGAGTGCCGGGCCCAGGGCGGCAGTCTCAGGTCGGTGGGAGATGGGGAGACCCACACGTTCTCAGGCCCCGCCTCACACCTCCTGAACCTGGACTGCTGGAGTTGGGGCCCCGGGGTGTGTTACGCTCTGCCTAGGTGACCCCCATCTGCTTGGGTTCTGTCTCCCTTCCCTCTCTCTTCCCCACGCTCTCTTTCCCCTTCCTCTCCCTCTCTCTCTCTCCTGTCTCCTCCCCTTCCTTCCTCTCCCCCCCTCCCTTTTTTCTCTCCCCTGTCTCCCTCCTTCTCCCTCACTCCAGGTTTGATAGAAATAACAGGCCAAAGGAGGGGAGTCTCTCCATCCTCCCGCTTGGACCTGGGGCTCAGCGCCTTCCTGGCCTTAGTGTTGAGTGACTGGAAATTCAGGGAGTCCTGGCAGGCCAGGAGTACATCATCTCCCCAGAAGGTTTGGAGGCTTAACATCTAGGGCTGTTCTGACAAATGACCCCAAACCAGGTGGCTTGAAACAAGTCTGAATGAAGGAGTCGGCAGGGGGTTCCCTCTGGTGCTTAGGCATGGATCCATCCAGGCCTCTCCAAGCTCTGGTTCACTAACCCAGGTCTGTATGATTCCAGAAAAAAAACAGTTGAGGACCTGTTCACCCAGGGAGCTCTCAGGAGATAATCCTCCCAGGAGGTAGTAGAGTCCTGTGTCACATGTCCTCCTGGATAACAGGGTCCATAGTTAAAAGACCAGTGGGATATGGCCACTCTTGCAACGTTTCAAGTCTTCTGGTCAAGGGACCAGCCCAGAGGCAAACTCACAGACACAGGTGGGGACAAGTGTCTGTCCCGGTTCCATGTGTCATAGCAGGGGGCCGGAGGGGGCAGAGGTCATCAAGTGAGGCTCCAAGAGAGGCAAGTTCTAAGAGAAGATTCTAGAAAGACATCCATCGGGTCTACAGGACACGCAATTCACTCTTCTTTCATGCAGCAAGTTTGTAGCCAAAATGAATGCAGGGCTCATGTTTAAAAGGCAGAAACTGCCGGGCTCGGTGGCTCAGCCTGTAATCCCGCGCCTTTGGGTGGCTGAGGTGAGTGGATTGCCTGAGCCCGCGGGTTCAAGACCCGCCTGGGCAGGCGAGACCTCATCTCAACAATAAGTCAAAAAATCAGCCGGGCGTGGTAGCGCGCGCCTGTAATTCCGGCTACTCGGAAGGCTGAGGCGAAAGGATCGCCGGAGCCCAGCAGGTTGAGGCTGCGGTGGCCGGGAGCAGCCACTGCACTCCAGTCTGGGCAACAGAGTGAGACTCCAACTCAAACAAATAAATAAAAGTCAGAAACTGGCTGGGTTCGGTGGCTCAGCCTGTAATCCCAGCACTTTGGGAGGCCGAGGTGAGTGTATTGCCTGAGCCCACAGGTTCATGACCTACCCGGGCAACTTGGCGAGACCTCGTCTCTACAATAAATCAAAAATTAGCCAGGCGTGATAGCATGCACCTGTAGTTCCAGCTACTTGGAAGGCTGAGGCGGAAGGGTCGCCGGAGCCCAGCAGATCGAGGCTGCGGTGGCCGGGAGCATGCCACTCCGGTCCGGGAGACAGAGTGAGACTCTAACTCAAAAAAAAGGCAGAAACTGAAGAGACTGTTTTCTCACACCTCCAAGAATTGGGAGAATTCTGCTCACATATCCTCCATTCGGGGTGCTCATCACCAGCTGATCTGAGCACACTGGTTCCCGCTTGGCCTGACCTGTGTTCTCTGCCCTCTGCTTGAGGACCAAAAGGCCTGGGAGATGACAATGTTTCACATATACAAACACTTTGTCAACCCAGCTGTCTCCACACGTCAGGTGGGAGCTTTGCCCAGGGTGGCAACTCTGCAACACTGCAGAGATGTGTGAAACTTGACTTCAGACCTCAGCAGGGGCCTGTGGCGGGCAGGGTTGGGGGCCAGAGGAGGCCTCACAGTGAGAACACAGATGGGCAAGGACCCACAACAATCCACACGTGTTCAAGTCCAAATGTGGGTGCAAGAGCCTGAGAACCACAGAGCCCTGTACCCCCTGCATTTCCAACACAAGTGAGGTCACCTAAAATCAGCCATCTGCACCCTCCCACAGCCAGCCCCCTGCTACCACCCACCATCCGTCCTTCCAGAATTGGGCCTACCTAGGATGACTCCATAGCCACGAGTTCTGGAGTCCCTCAAAGTACCTGGTCAACAAGACTCAAAGAATGGGCAAAATGCCTGAACAGTCAACTCTCCAGAGAAGATGTGTGGATGGCAAGTAAACATATAAAAAGATGCTCCAAGCCGGGCTCGGTGGCTCAGCTTGTAATCCTGCGCCTTTGGGAGGCTAAGGTGAGTGGATTGCCTGAGCCTTGGGTTCGAGACCTGCCTGGGCAGCGAGACCTCATCTCTACAATAAATTTAAAAAAAAAAAATCAGTCGGGCGTGGTAGTGCATGCCTGTAATTCCGGCTACTCGGAAGACTGAGGCAGAAGGATCACCGGAGCCCAGCAGGTCAAGGCTGAGGTGGCCAGAACGGCCACTGCACTCCAGTCTGGGTGACAGAGTGAGACTCCAACTCGAAAAAAAAAAAAGATGCTCCACATCATATGCCATCAGGGAATTGCAAACTGAAGCAACAATGAGACGCCAGCACATGCCTGTCAAAATGGCCGGAATCCAGAACACTGACAACACCAGACCTGGCAAGGATGTGGGGTAGCAAGGACTCCAACACAGCCACTTTGGGAGACAGTCTGGGATTTTTGTAAAACCAAACATGGTTCTACCATATCCAGCCATTGTGCTCCTAGTTATTTGCCCAAAGGAGTTGAAAATGTACGTTCACACAAAAACTGCACATGGATGCTGAAAACTACACAACCATGATGAAAGATTCAAAGAAAATCTAAACGCATGAAGAGTCATACCATGTTCATAGATTGACTCAACATAGTAACGATGTTAATTCTCCCTAAACTGGTATAAAAGTATTGATTGACACACAGCAGTTCCTGTCATGCTCAGTAAGATTATCGGGTAGATAGACACAAGATTATTCTAAAATATATGCAGGAAAGAAAGAATTTTAGAATAGCTGAAACAATTTTGGAAAAGAATAAAGTGGGAGAAATTAGTCTACTTGATTCCAAGCTTAATTTATAGTCTTACATAAACAAATAATAATCAGTGCAATCATCAAAACAGCATACTATGGCATACAAATAGACACAGAACTATGAGACAGTATAAAGAAACCAGAAATAGACTCAAACAAATACACCCCACTAATTTTTGACAAAGGTGAAAAATCAACTCAATGGAGGAAAGATAGCATTTATAATGAATCCAATAATAAAACTGGATATCCTGAAGCAATAAAGTGAGCCTAAGTTTCACTTTTTTAAAAATTAACTCCTAATGTGTCATGTATATGTAAAACTCTAAAACTTAGAAAAAACACAGGTGAAAATCTTCAGGGAGAGGAAAACTCGATAAACTGGACTACCAGAAAATAAAATACTCAGCCAAAGACCTTACTAAGAGACTGCAAAGATAGGCTATAGACTGGAGAAAATATTTGTGATACCCATACCTAACAGAAGTAGGTAGGCTATATAAAGAACTTTTAAACCTTGACAGCAAAGAAGCAAACAGCCCAGTTAGGACATGGCAAAAAGATAGGAAGAGACATTTCAACAAGGAAGATACCCAGATGGCAAATAAGCACATGAAAAGGGGTTCTCCATTGTGAACTACGAGGGAGCTACACATTTAAACCACAATGAGGTACCACTAGGGGCCTATCAGGATGGCCAAAATAAAAAAATAATGATATCAAATGCTGGTGAGGATGTGAAGAAATTGAGTCATTCATACATTGCTAGTAGGACTGTCAGATGGGACAGCCACCCTGAAAAAATTTGGCAGTTTCTTAAAAAAAACAAAACAACAAGAATTATATGATTCAACAAATGAATTCCTGGACATTTACACTCAGATAAATGAAGAGTTATGTCCACACAAAAACGTGTACACAAAGTTTATAGCAGCTCTACTGTAATAGCCCAGGAAAACAACCCAGATAAACTTAACAGGTGAATGATTAGACAAACTAAGGCACACTTGTAACATGGAATGTTATGCAGCAATGAAAAAGAAGAAACTATTGATAGAAGAGCCTAGATGAATCTCCAAAGAACTGTGCTGAATTAAAAAAAATACTCTGTTTATGTAACTTTGTTGAAATGACAAACTCATAAATATGATGAATGGGTGAGTAGTCACCAAGAGTTAAGGAGGGGGTGGGGACAGGAGGGAAGTTGGTATGTTGATAAAAGTGAAATGTGAGAGGGTGGAAATGTTCTATCAGTTAATTTCATCCATGTGAGTGACCTGATTGTGATATACTATAGTCTTAGAAGATGTTACTATTGGCGAAAACTGGGAAAAAAACAACACAGGATGTCTTTGTATTATTTTTTTACAATTGCTTGTGAATCTACCATTATCTTAAACTAAAAAACTTAGTTTTTTTTAAACCAAAAAAGTTCAAGAAATCAAAACAAGCCATTAAAAAAGTGAAAAGGCAAACCACCAAGGGGAAGGAGGTATTCACAATGCACACATCCAACAAAAGACGTCATCAGAGTGTACGAACAATTGCTGAAGATTAGTAAGAAAAAGACGGACAGCCCAGATTTCCTTAAAAGTGGGAGAAAGGCTTGAACAGGCACGTCATGAAAGAGAATATCCCAGTGGTCAATAGGAATATGAGAAGATGTTCGACACCATTAGTCATCAGGGAGATGCAATTAAAACCATATTTACAGCTTCAGAGAAAGAGGGAAGCTTCTCACTGCTGGTGGGAATGTAAACTAGTCCAGCCTCTGTGGAAAACAGTGAGGCAGTTCCTCAAAGAACTAAAAATTGATCTTCCATATGATCCAGCAGTCCCTCTCCTAGGAATATACTCAGAGGAACATAAGTCGCTTCTACAAAAAAAGACACCTGCAATGCTTGTTTGTCGAACTATTCGCAGTAACAAAAACATGGGACCAACCCAGATGCTCAAGGAACATGGACTGTATAACAAAAGTGTGGTACATATACATGATAGAATATCTTGCAGCCATAAAGAACAAAATAATGGCCTTCACAGCAACATGGATGCAGTTGAAGACCATCCTACTAAGTGAGCTGTCACAGAAACAACTCAGTACTGCATGTTCTCACTCATAAGTGGGCCCTGAATACTAGTCACGTTAGCACACGGGTGGGATCAACAGGGGATGGGAGGAGGGAGGGGAGCACGTAGCAACACACGGGACACCTGGTCCACCACCAGGGGGAGAGAGGGCCAGCTAGAAGCCAAAATTTCACCTGCCTACAGCTTACATATGTAGCAAACCCTCACTTGTCCCACACAACTCTAAAAAAATTTTTTGAAAATCTATACTACACACACACACACACACACACACACACACACACACACACACACACACACAAACATATTCACAGCACACCCAACAGAATGACTAAAACTTTAAAAATGGACCATACTTGCCGGGCGCAGTGGCTCAAGCCTGTCATCCCAGCACTTTGGGAGGCAAAGGTGAGAGGATTGTCTGAGCCCAGGGTTTCAAGAACAGCCTGGGCAATTTGGCGAGACCTCCTTTCTACGATAAATCAAAAAAATTAGCCTGGCAAGGTGGCACACACCTGTAGTTCCAGCTCCTTGGAAGGCTGAGGTGGAAGGAGCACCTGAGCCCAGCAGGTTGAGGCTGCGGTGGCCGTGAGCGTGCCACTGCACTCCAGCCTGGGCAACAGAGTGAGACTCCAGCTCAAAAAGAAATGGAACATACAAAATTCAGGCAAGGAAGTAAACCAACCAGAGCTCTTGTGCCTTGTCACTGGAAGAGGGACACAAAACTTACCACTTTGGAAAACTGTGTGATGGTATCTCCAAAGAGCATTTCCGGTCCTAGAGAATAATGCGTGTGTCCGCCCAAGATACACGCCGGACTGCTCATCCAAGTTTGATTAATAACAGCCCAAGGCTGGAAATAAGTCAAAAGTTCATTAACAACTGAATGGACAGACAAACTGTGGCAAATGCATGCAACGGGAGACTATTCAGCAACCAGAAGTAAAAAGGAACAAATCACTGATACACAATGCACAGATGAATTTCCAAAAGATTACGTTGCTGGAAAGATGCCAAGAGAAACGATGGCAGACTGAAGGATTCTACTTGTATGAAGTTCAAAGACAGGCAGAACTAATCTGAGACAGAACTCGGATGAGTAGTAACCTGAGATGGTTATCACACCTGTAATCTCAGCTCTTTGGGGGGCTGAGAAGGGAGCATCCCTTGAGTCCAGGAGCTCAAGACACACCTGGGCAACATAGCAAGCTCTCACTCATCTCCTAAAAAAAATTTTTTTAAACGGCACAGGGCAACCTTCTTACGGCTGGAACTGTTTGCCATCTTCATCCCAGTGTGGTGGCATGGGTGTAGACTCATACCCATTGAGCTGTCCTCCTGAGACATGTACACGTTACTTATATATTTGTTAAAACTTGAGTTCAGGAAATCGCTTTCCTTTTTTTTTTTGAGTTGGAGTCTCACTCTGTCGCCCAGACTGGAGTGCAGTGGCCGCTCCTGGCCACCGCAGCATTGACCTACTGAGCTCTGGCTATCCTTCCGCCTCAGCCTTCCAAGTAGCTGGACCTATAGGTGTGCACTACCATGCCTGGCTGATTTTTTGATTTATTGTAGAGATGAGGTCTCGCTGCCCAGGCGGGTCTCGAACCCACAGGATCAGGCAATCCACTCACCTCAGCCTCCAAGGCGCGGGATTACAGGCTGAGCCACCGAGCCCGGCTAGGAAATCGCTTTCAATGGTCTCTCAGCGAATGGACAAGAGACAGGGAAGAGAAAAAAGGGAGGTCTGAGCTCCGTGGTCGGGAGACTCAAACCCACACCAGGAACTGACTCGCCATCCAAACCAGCACCTGTTCCAGGGACCCAGGAGACCCCAGCGAACAGGCAGCACCCTGCGAATTCTTGGGCAGAAAGCCTGCCCAGCAACAGGGTGGGTGGAGCCTCAGGCCTCCGTCCGTGGATGCCAGCTCAGCCCTCCCCCACTTGCAGGAATGCCCAGGCTGCTGTGGGCCTCGGCCTGGACTTGCATACTCTTGGAGTGAGGCTGAGACAGGGTGGAGGCCAGGACGGGGGTGCCCGGCCCACGAGGGCTCTGGATGGACACCCAGCAGCAGGAGCTGGGCTCCGTGGGAAGGCGAGGAAAAGCCAGTCCCTGGCAGAAAAACCCAAGTCTGCCCCGGGCTGCTGTTTTGCTGGCATGAAGCAGGCAGCTAATAAATGTCTGCTAAGCCGCAGCGAATTCCCAGGGCATGGAGACACCCGGCAGCCCAGCTTCATTCCTGGGGAGCTTCTCTGTGATTTGACTCACTGACTGATTAATGATCAGGCATTGTGAAATCGTTTACAAAGCACTTGAGC
This sequence comes from Carlito syrichta, assembly GCF_000164805.1. NCBI lineage: Eukaryota > Metazoa > Chordata > Mammalia > Primates > Tarsiidae > Carlito > Carlito syrichta. The sequence continues at coordinate 112,906 of NW_007241765.1, read as the reverse complement.
AAATAAAACTCAGGGTTCGGATCTCGGCCCCACCTCTCAATAGCTGTGTGACCTTGGGGAAATCACTTAACCTCTCTGTGCATCCATGTCTTCGACTTCAAAAGCAGCACCCTCCTTCACAGGACTGGTGAATTCACATGTAAAGATTTTAGACTAGTTCCTGGAATGCCCAAAGTTTTAAGTTAGGGTTAGTTAATGGGCTGTTAGTGGTCCAGGCAGGTCTCAAAGCCATCTCTATCTGACCCTGGCATCACTACATAGCGTGGTTCACCACAACTGTAACTGCCCACCCAAGGTAGTGGGACACTTGGAATGTAGCTAGTTCAAATTGAGATGTGTCAGATTTTGAAGATTTTTTTTTTTTTTTACCAAAAATAAGATATAAAATATCTCATTACGAATGCTATATAGGCTAGGTGTGGTGGCTCACACCTGTCATCCCAGCACTTTGGGAGGCCGAGGTGCAAGGATTGCTTGAGCAACCTGGGCAACATAGCAAGACCTCTACAAAAAAGAAAAAAAGCCAGGCATGGTGGTATGCACCTGTAGTACCAGCGACTTGGGAAGCTGAGGTGGAAGGATTTCCTGAACCCAGGAGGTCAAGCTGCAGTGCGGTGAGCCATGATCATGGCACTGCACTACAGCCTGGGCAACAGAGTGAGGTCCACCCCCCAACCCAAACGACGACAAGATGCTTATAATACCTGGAAGAATTGCAAAATTCCCAATGAAGAAAAGATCGATGTTTGGACATCTGCGCTCTCTTGACTTGACTGAAACACATTGTACACTTTATCAAAATATCACATCCATACAAGAATACGTTCGATCATATTCAATAAAAAGCACCAAAGAAGAATGCCTTGGCTGGGCATAGTGGCCACACGCCTATAATCCCAGCACTTTGGGAGGCTGAGGCCAGAGGATTGCCTGAGCACAGGAGTTCGAGACCAGCCTGGGCAACATAGCAAGACCTCATCTACAATTAAAAAGCATAGATTCAGCCATATGGCACACGCCTGTAGTTCCAGCTACTTGGAAGGCTGAGGTGGAAGGATCGACTGAGCCCAGCAGGTTGAGGCTGCAGTGGCCATGAGTGAGACACCCACTCAAAAACGAATGCCTTGTGTTGATTATGTGTTAAAGCCACAGCATTTCGGATCTGTCGAATTAAACAAAATATATTATTTAGATAAATTTCACCTGTTCATTCGTTTTGTTATTTTTTTAAATTTTTTTATTTTTTGAGTTGGAGTCTCACTCTGTCGCCCAGACTGGAGTGCAGTGGCCA
>NW_007241765.1:86535-111433 GCF_000164805.1 Carlito syrichta | reverse complement strand
ATGTTTTTTTTAAAACGTGATGGTGAGAAACCTGACATCACGCGAGCAACTCACACTTGTGGTTCACTCTCGAGTTCTGCCCGACGGCTCTGCCCTGGAGTTTTGTCTCCCAAGTTCCCCTTCCCTGACTGTCAGCCTCCTCAGTTCTCCCTACCTGGGCACTTGCTTTCCTCCTTGATGAACTCAATCTCAAAACCATTCCTGTCTCATCAGAATGCCTCCCAACCCCCGCATATTAGCAACCTGCTTTCTGTTGATCACAGGGGGTCATTTCCCAGAAAAGGCAGTTCGAGTTAGGAGAAAAACTTCCTCCTGCCAAAGGAAAAGACGTGGAAATTAGCACCTCTGGGGATTGGCCTACCAGCCAGACACGGGCGTCTACCAGCTGAGCAGTAGGATCTATCAGCCAGACACAAGTATCTACCACACAGATTCAAGTATCTTTTAGCCAGATGGGTACCTACCAGCCAGACGTGGGCATCGGTCTACTAGCCAGACACGGGTATCTGTCAGCCGGACACAAGTGTCTACCAGCCAGACACAGTTGTCGACCAGTCAGACATGGATATCTACCAGCCGAGCATGATATCTACTAGTCTGACTTGGATACCCATCAGCCAGACACAGGTATCTACCATCCAGAAACAGGTAAACCTGACATGAGTATCTACCAGCTGGGCATGATATTTACTAGTCTGTCAGCCAGACACAGGTATTTACCATCTGGAAACAGGTAAACCTGACATGAGTATCTACTAGGTGGACATAAGTATCTACCAGCAAGACATGGGTATCTGTAACCAGACACGGATAGCTACCAGCCAGACACGGATATCTGTGACCAGACACAGGTATCTGCCAGTCAGACACAATATCTACCAGCCTTACACGGATTTCCGTCAGCCAGATGGATATCTACCAGCCGGGCATGATATCTACTAGTCTGACATGGATAGCCATCAGCTAGACACAGGTGTCTACCACCTGGAAACAGGCAAACCCGACCCGAGTATCTACTAGGTGGACATAAGTATCTATCAGCCAGACAAGGGTATCTGTAACCAGACACGGGTATCTATCAGTCAGACCCAGGTATCTATAAATCTGACATGGGTATCTACCAGTCAGGCATGATATCTACTAGTCTGTCAGGCAGACACAGGTATCTATCATCCAGAAACCAGTAAACCTGACATGAGTATCTACTAGGTGGACATAGGTATATACCAGCCAGACATAGGTATCTGTGACCAAACATGGGTCTATATCAGCCAGACATGGGTATCTACCATCTGGACGTGGGTATCTACCAGTCGGAGATGGGTATCTACAACCAGACATGGGTATCTACCAGCCTGACAAGGACATTCACCAGCCAGACACAGATATCTACCAGCCAGACACAGTCATCCATAAACCTGACACAGGTGTCTGTCAGGTGGACACGAGTATCTACTGGCTGTACACAGTGTCTGCCAGCCAAACACGGGTCTCTACCAGCCTCACGTGGGTGTCTTCTATCCCAGCACGGGCATCGAACAGCGGGCTGCCCTGGTGGGAATATTTATGTCCCCTCAAATCCGTATGCTAAAACGGTAGTGTTAGAAGATGGAATCTTTGGGAGGAGATTAGGCCATTAGCCCCTGTGAAGGCGATCAGGGTCCTTATAAAAGAGACGCCAAAGGACCCCTCATCCCTTGCCCCATGTGAGGACACAGCGAGAAGGTATGTTGATGAACCAGGAAGCGGCCCTCCCCAGACCCCAAATCTGCTGACGCCACCATCTTGGACTTCAAGCCTCCAGCACTGTGAGAAATCAGGTTCTGTGGTTTAGAAGACACCCGTTCTACGGTATCTTGTCTTGGCAGCCAGAACGGACTCACACGCTGCAGAGTTCCTTGTGTGAGTGCAGAAACCCTGTACCTGAAAGCAGCAGGCAGCTGGTGGTCCAGGGAGGTGGGTGGGGAGTCCTGAGCCACCCCCACATTCTCTCCGTTCCCATCTCCTGGCCCCCTTGCTCACTGGGCAGGTGACACCCTTGACAGAGCCCACCCCCTCCCCGTGGCGTCTAGGGCACTGTGGACAAGGGCTTCTGGGACCATGGGTTTAGCCAACAGCATCTTGAAAGGGCACAGGACTTGGCCCCATTCTGCCCCTGAACTGCCCCTTTCCCTCCCCGTGCCTCAGTTTCCCCATCTGCGCAGGGCAGGAGGCCTGGACCCTCTGCTCTCTGAGGTCCTTACTGACTTCACTGGCGACTGGATAAAACATAAAACAAAGAGCCATGGACGGAGTTTGATGCTTCCCAGGCTGCGCTGGGCCCTTGGCCAGGGGACACCCGCCGGACTCCGTGGGCAAACAGATGGGGACAGTTAAATGGGCTGCTTGGCAGGGCCAGGCCAGACGAGGCTGGGCCGGCTGGCACCAGGCAGGACAGCCCCATGGTCAGCCTGGGCAGCGGGGAGCCGTCTGCAGGGCAGGGCGTGCTCGGGGCCCAGGCCTCCAGCCCTGAGGCGCCCCCTCCACCCCCAGCCTTCCGGGCTCTCTCCAGGAATGAGGTCCTCAGCGGCAGGAGGGGCCATGTCCCCAAGGGACCCCGTCAAGGCCCAGGACCAGAGTTGGAAGGTGCTGGCAACTCATGAAAGCGTGTGGTGGGGACAGGTCTGCGGAGACGCAGGCCACCCACGAGCCAGCGGCCTCAGGTCTCCCTGCCCGCCTCACCCTCAGCCTCTCTCTCCAACTCAGCCCCGGGGGCTGGGGGCAGGACATGGCGGGGCGGGCAGGGGGGACGATGTGTCCAGGTCGTGCAGGCCGGCTGCCCTGGCTTCAAGTCCCAGCCCCTCTACTCCCCAGCTGCTCTGTTCTGAGCCAGCTATTTCCTCTTCCCAAGCCTCACTTTCCCCATCTGTGAAATGGGCGTGATGCCAGTGTCTTGCTCTTAGGGAGGCTGTGAGGAGCACATGAGGAGACAAAATGCAGGAAGCTGTCGCTAAAATGAACTGACCATAAGAAAAGAATCCTCGGGGGGAGGGGGATGGGATTAACAGTCGCAAATATCTGTCTGGGGATGGGGAAACACCTCTTATCAACCGGGTGCCTGAATGAACTGTAATTGTACACCTAACCCTTAACTGTACCCCACAAAATCATAATAAAAAATATTGATTAAAAAAAAAAAAACTTGTTTGCCCCCCCCCAAAAAAAGAAAAGAATCCTGTCATCCCAGCACTTTGGGAGGCAGAGATGAGAGGATTGCTTGAGCCCAGGAGTTCGAAACCAGCCTGGGCACCTTGGTGAGACCTCTTCTCTACAATATATCAAAAAAAAATTAGCCAGGCATGGTGGTGTGTGCCAGTAGCCCCAGGTACTCGGGAGGTAGAAGCAGGAGGAGATCACCTGAGCCCAGGAGGTCGAGGCTGGGGTGAGCTGGGGCCTCGCCACTGCACTCCAGCCTGGGTGACAGAGCAAGACCCTGATTCAAAAAATAAGCGAGTAAATAAAAGTAAACAAAATACTGTTAAGGAAAACACTGATCGGATCTGTCCCTTCAAGATTGTAACCCACGCCGGGAAACAGGAAAGATGTCCGGGTCGGGACTCCATGGCTCCTACCGGCCGGAGACCCTCCCTGGAGCCTGTGGAGAAAGCGACCCACGTTTGCCATCCCACCTGCCCCCCACGCCCGCCAACCCGGGCCCTCAGCCCGACAGGCAACTCCGCATTGCCAAGGTTTCGCACGTCGCCAGAATCCAGGCATTTTTTCCTATTGGAAAGTTGCTATTATCTTTAAATCCGATTCCGGGGATATGAAAGCCACACATTTAGCTTCCGTGAGTCACAAGCTGTCGGCAAGGAGACACTGTTGAGACTTGAAGAGACGGCAGAGGTTTCCAAAGATTGGGTGGGTTTCTCCAAGCCTCTGAGAGGCACTCATTTCATAACTAGCTAGCGTGTGCATCAAGGAGTGAGTTTTTCCCAAGGAGATCTCTCGTGCAGCCAGGGCGAGGCAGATGGCCCTGCGGACGCCTTTGATCACCGCATGAGCCTGCTGTCCGCTGCCCCACTGGGAGGGGAAGGTGCCTGAACTCTCCTGCGACCAAAGTGTTTGTTCTTTGGTTTCCTACTGACAAGACATGGGCTGCCGGTTTTCTTGGCCATCTCCGGGGCCAAGGGCTGGAGACTAAGTCGGGAGCAGAAGTGGGATGCCAGGGCCCAGACACCCAGCCCACCTGCCCGAGACTGCTTGCGCCCAGTAGCGCCCGTGATGGCCAATCCCTTGCCCTGAACAGCGAGGTCACCACATGCCAGGCTCCGTGCCAAAGACCTAATGTATGAGGTCTCATTGCAGCCCCACAGAGATTCCTCAGATAGGTATGCTAGTGTCCGTTTGGCAGATGGGGAAACTGAGGCTCGGAGGTATGAAATGACCTGCCCAAGGCCTCACTTCTACGAAGAGGAAGAGGCAGGGTTCGAACCCATGTTGGTCCAACCCCTTCATCTCTCTTCTGCCTCCTCCACTCCAAGTCACCAAGAGTCCCTCAGGGAGGGTCACAATGAGGAACAGAACAGGGACAAGTGCGTTCCCAGACCCAAAGGGACCTGCCACCTCCTGGCTGAATGAATGAGGGAAAGAATGAACGAACAAGTGTAAGAACGTGGGCCTCTGACTAAATGGATCGAGTGCATTTTCCTTGTTTGGTATCCTAGTTGCTGAGTTGGCAGAATCTTGAAAATACTTCCGTGTGCTTCGGGATCTGTCTGAGCCTGAGAAAGGAGCTTGTGCCAGTGACACATCGTGGGGATCAGGCCCAGAAACAGGGACCGGGGGCATGAGACAGGGCAGGAGGACGAGTCTGTCTGAGGGTGTGTCATCGCGCTGGCTGCTGCTGTGAGAATGCGCTTTGCCCGTGTGAGTCAAGGCTGAGCAGCTCCCGTTAGAAATCGCAGCAGAAGACCCGGATCAGGAAGGACAGACTGGGGCAGCTGCGGTAGGCGCCATCCGAGACTGCCCCAGGCAGCCAGGTGACACCAGAAGGGCTTCAGTAAAGAGGGGCACTGATGGTGTGAGGCAGGGCTCAAGCGGTGCCCAACAAGGGCCCACTGGTCCATCTTTCTGGTTTATACTAAACCAGACTTCGGAGACACATAGATGGGGGGTAAATGGATAGATGGGTGGGTGGATGGATGGACAGTGAACGAATGGATGAAGGGTGAGTGAATGATGGATGAGTGGATGGACGGATGGGTGGACGGTGAGTGGGTGGATGGACGGTGATTAAATGGATGGATGAGTGGATGGCGAGTGGATGAACGGACGGTGAGTGGATGGATGGGTGGATGAGTGGATGGGTGGACAGTGAGTGAGTGGATGAACGGTGAGTGGATGGATGGATGAGTGGATGGATGGATGGGTGGACAGTGATTGGGTGGATGGATGAGTGGATGGTGAGTGGATGAACGGACAGTGAGTGGAGGGGTGGATGGGTGGACGGATGGTGAGTGGATGGGTGAATAGCTGGATGAGCGGACGGATGGACAGATGAGTGAGTGGATGAATAGACGGATGGGTGAGTGGAGGGGTGGATGGTTGGATGGTGACTGGGTGGATGGACGGTGGTTGGACGGAGGGACGAGTGGATGGATGGGTAGATGGGTGAGTGGGTGGATGGACGGATGTAGAGGTGGGTGTGAGTGGATGGGTGGGTGGATGAGTGGATGGGCGGACAGTGAGTGGATGGATGAAGGGTGAGATGAAGGGTGAGTGGATGGACGGATGAGTGGATGGACAGATGGGTGGACGGTGAGTGGGTGGATGGACAGTGATTAAATGGATGGATGAGTGGATGGCGAGTGGATGAACGGACGGTGAGTGGATGGATGGGTGGATGAGTGGATGGGTGGACAGTGAGTGAGTGGATGAACGGTGAGTGGATGGATGGATGAGTGGATGGATGGATGGGTGGACAGTGATTGGGTGGATGGATGAGTGGATGGTGAGTGGATGAACGGACAGTGAGTGGAGGGGTGGATGGGTGGACGAATGGTGAGTGGATGGGTGAATAGCTGGATGGATGAGGAGATGGATGGACGGTGAGTGGATGGATGGATGAGTGGATGGCGAGTGGATAGATGGACAGTGAGTGAGTGGACGGATGGACCGCAAGTGGATGAATGAGTGGTGAGTGGGTGGATGGATGAGCGGATGGACGGATGGGTGGACGGTGACTGGGCGGATGGATGGATGAGTGAGTGAGTGGATAGTGAGTGGATGGATGGATGAGGGGATGGATGGCGAGTGGACTGCTGGATCGATGGACGGGTACACGTATATACGCATATGTGCACGGATGGCTGGGCAGGTGGATGGGTGGGTGAGCATGTAGGTGTGTGGGTGGATAGACGTGTGGATGGACAGGTGGATGAATGGGTGAGCTGATGCGTGAATAAGTGAATAGGTGGGCGGGTGAACAGACGGATGGGCAGGCGAATGTGCCGATGGAGGGTGGGCAGGTGAACGGATGGGTGGGTAGGTTAATGGTTGGATGGGTGAGTGGATAGAGAGATGGGTGGTTAGGTGGATGAATGGGAGGGATGGGCATGTGGGTGAGTGGACAGATGGAGGAGGGATGGGTAGGTGAATGGATGGCTGGGTACCTAGGTGGGTGGATGTGTGTGTGTGAATGGATGGAGAGTGGGTGGAAGGAGGGGTGTATGGATGTATTTACACATGGATGGAGGTTGGCTGGGTGGGTGGGTGTGTGTATATGGACGGGTGGGTGAATGGATGGGTGGTGGGTGTGTGTGTGGGTGGATGGATGGGTGGATGGATGTGTATGGATGGATGGGCGATTGAATGGGTGGGTCGATGGATGGATGGGTATTGGAATGAATGAGTGGATGGGTGAATGGGTGGATGGGTGGATAGGTGGTGGGTGGGTGGGTGAATGGGTGGACAGATGGGTGTATGTGTGCATATATGGTTGGATGAATGGGTGGTGGGTAGGCGGCTGTATGTGTGGATATATGGCTAGATGGGTGGATATGTGAGTGGGCGGTGGGTGTGTGGGCGGGTGGGTGGATGGATGGATGGATGGATGAATGGGTGGGTGCGTGAATTGTTGGGTGGATGGGAGGAGGGGCAGTTGGTTGGGGGTGGGGCCCAGATTCCTTCTGTTGCTAATAGCCCACCCACCTCTACACTGGGAGTGGGTCCAACAACCAAGATGAGAGTCTGAGCCAGGTTGGAGCTGGAAAACCAGCCAGACACCCTGAGACAAGCCTTTGTGTCGGAAGCAGTGGGGGGTTGGGAGGTGGGAGGTGGCTCCCAGCCAGGAGACGTAAGCTGTCTCCTGATGGCCCTGCAGGACAGACTCCCAGCTCCGGAGCTCATGGGGTTGGAGTCCTGGCTCCCTTCCCTTGAGGCCAGCTGGATAACCCTCAGCCAGTCCCTCGGCTTCTACGAGTCTCGTTTTCCTTATACGTGAGTGCAGCAGTGGGGGTTTTCACCCTTGGCCGTCTCCGGGGGGGTGGGGCTTGTCATCATGGGGGAGACTGGAAACCCCTTCTCTGGGTGAAGAAATGACCTCCCAGTGGAGGAAGTTCCCCAAGGGACTCGTGTCCTGTCTCAGGCTGGACTGTCTGACCACAGTGGTGGAACGAGTGGGCACGTTGGTGGCATTCGGTGCCCTGGCTGTGACTCCAGATGTGACGAGGACTTCTCCAAGATCTACAAGGAGTCTCTGAGAAGACCCAAGTCTTGCTCCCAGACCGGGCCGTCTGTATTCAGAGAACACCTCCAGACGCTGACCATCTCTGGGTGGATGGTGGCTATGCCGCCAAGGAACACAACCTGGGGTGTTCTCAGAAAATGGGTTGAGTTGTTCCCTTCCCAGGTGGAATATTGGAGAAGTGCTGTGAGCTAGGAACACTGCAGGGGGGGCAAGAGCCATGCCCATTGAGGCAGAGAGGTAGAAGGGAGGGATGGGGAGGGAGGGATGAATTCATTGATTGGTTGGCTATTTGGTTGGATGGTTGGTTGGTTGGTTGGTTATTTACCTGGTTGTCTGGTCAGTTGATTATTTAATTGATTGATTGGTTATTTAATTGGCTGGCTAGCTAGTTGGTTGGTTGGTGAGTTGGCTGTCTAATTGGCTGCTTAATCAGCCAGTCAGTGAATTGGTAAATGGCCAGCTTCAGCCTGGCCACCTGGAGCCTGAAAGACAATTAGGCCCTTCCTGAGGTCCTATCTTCAACGTCCCCTTTGGGTTTGCCCTCCCGCAGGCCAGATGGGAATGTGATTGTCCTACTCAAAGCTTGCAACGATCGCCAGGGTCTCCAGAACCTGCAACTGGCTCTCCTGGCACTCAAAGCCCCTGCAACTGGGCCCCTAGTGCCCCCGGCGGCCCCTGCAGCCTGCTCCAGCGAGCCTGGAGAGTGTCCCTCGGCCTGGATCTGCGCACGCCGCCCCTCGGAAAGGGTCCTTTCTCCCGTTCACCACGTGTTCGAGTCCTCCCTGTGGAGCGAATGCATCCCTCAAAGGTCTCGCTTTCAAGGAGTATGTTGCCTTCATGGGCGCGGTCATCGAGCCGTTTCAACTGAGGAAAAAAAGAAAAGAAACAGCAACACCTCGAACAGCCCGTGCAGTTTGGTTTGGGTTTTTTGTTTTTCAACGTATACTTGCACAGAAGACCAGAAGGGACCATGACCCAAGGTGACAAGTGAGTGTTCTCCCTAGAGGGTGTCAGACTGGCTTCATCGCCAATTCATTCCTTCCTAGTCAGGGATTCATTCATTCAGTGGCTCCTCCCTGGCCCCCGGGTGGCAGTGAAGTCCATGGTCTCCCACGGCGGGGTGCCACAGGTACAAGTGGCTCCCGGAGCTGCTTGCATCGAGATGGCCCGGGCCCTGTCACCAGGGAGCAGAGGCCACCCACTGGAGCCAGTCCTGGTGGCCAAACTCTGAGCCCTTGACTGTGAGCCACCTCCATTTCCCCATCCGTGAATGAGGTGGCATCAGCCCGTCTCTCCTACAGTGGCTGTCAGGGCCAGGGGAGACAGTGCCTGAAGATCTCTGGGCTTGGGCCATTCAGAAAAGCACACGGATCCTTGAAAATCCGGAAGTGTTTCCTTCTGGAAGGATCTTCTGCATGCTGGCAGCAGCCGTTGTATACCTTTCCTGTAGCTGCCGTGACAGATTGCCACAAGCCCAGTAGCTTAGAAGAACAGAAATGTTCTGTCTCACACACCTGGAGGCCCGCCCACCGTTGGAAATCCAGTGTGGCCCTGCCCTAAAGACTCCAAGAGTGGGCCTCCCTGCCATCCCTTCCAGCCTCAGGGCTCTGCGTGCCCGGCCTGTGGTCACATCTCCCAATCTCTGCCTCTGTCTTCACACGACCCTCTTCTCTGTGGCCCTGTCTCCTCCTTTTCTGTCCTTCCGTCTCTTACAAGGACATTTCTTGCATTTAAGGGGCCCCCACTCTGAGATGAACACACCCCAAGACCCTTTTGTTATACCTGCAGAGATTTGATTTTCAAATAAAGTCGTGTTCTAAGGTTCCAGGTGGATGAGAATTTGGGGGTGAGGGGACGTGAGTCAACCCACTTTGGACACCCAGACAGCCATGGGCAGGTGTCCTGGAGGCAGTGGGGGACCACCCGTTCCCCCCCCGCCTCTGGACACGATGAGACCCCGCCTCCTGGCCCACCCAGGCCGACACTCCCAGCACCGCAGCTCCAAGGCTCGCAACAGAGCAGGGCCAACTCAAGAAAGCCAGGGTGGTCTGGGGTGGAGAGCACCAGATGGGGTGAGCGCTGGCTTCACTGCCACCACCGAGCGGGCAGGGTGGTCCAGTGCCAGGCCTTGGGTGAGGGGGGCCGTCAGGCAGGCCTCCAAGCATGGGCACACCTCAGGGACAATCTGTAAGGGGGATGGGGGATCCTTGGGGGGTGCCTGGTGGAACGAAAACCACCGCAGGGAGAGGACAGGGCATCTGCATGGCTGCTGCGTCACGTACCCGGGACCGTACAGGGTGGCGGGGGTAGGTTTGTGCCAGGGCCAGCCCGGCACTCCAGGCCTCCCGGACTACACTTTGGAGGGCGGAGGGGGCCGAGGCAGACGACCGTCAGAAGGCAACACCCCCGTGAGCCAGGTCCAGGAGGGCCCCTCCCCGCCAGGGGGACGGGGGTTGGAGTCCTGCCTGCAGCCAGGGGCGGGGTCCCGGAGCCCCGGGCAGAAGGTGGGTGCCTGGATCTCCGGGAGACAGGCCCTGGCTCAGAGACACGAAGCCCCGTCACACGCGGAGCACAGCCACGACGAATATTTCACCGGGAGACTTCCTCCGGGAGGCGGGGCATGCCCAAAGGTCCCTTTGTCTTCGGACGTTAGTGTCCAATTTGAAATTGGGTGGGGGGACAGAGAGGAAGGCGGGGGCGGGGACCGTCACTGGGCGTCATTCATAAGCCACACACTGGGCCCTTCATAGGGCCCAAAACTCACCCTTGTAACTACGCAAAGATTTATTGAAGCCCCAGTGTGGGTTCATTTATTCCCCTCCACACTGATTTGAAAAGACCGTTTGCATCTGCCCCGGAGGGGAAAAAAATGTGCATATTTGGCAAACTTTGTTTGAAAAATCTGCTTGTCCCCAAAGAAGCGACTCCGTGTTTGGTCGGGGCAGGGGCCCTGTGTGTGCCAGGGAGGTGGGGGGCTGTGGTCTGGTCCTCCCCCGTCATCTGCTGGCCAGGGAAAGCGCCCAGAGAGCGTGAACTCAGACGTCCTTTCTCACACACTGGGACCCACAAAGCTGTCACACTCGGGCCCTTTGCTCCGAGACCAAGATCTCCTGGTGGTGGCTTTCTCTAGCTCCCTCGGGGGCATCTGTGCCCAGACAGCTGCAAAGTGCAAAGAAAAGTGTGCCACTGAGTGAGGAGTGAGGCAGAACAGACCATAAGAATTTCAAACATCAGTTCTCTCTCTCTCTCTCTCTCTCTCTGGGAAAGGGGTGAAAATTCTATCAGCCCACGCCAGAAAAGAGAAATGTCATCCATGAATAAACTCTGATCCTTCTTCATAGCCTTAATATACAAAGAGCTCTCATAAATCAATAAGAAAGAAAAACACGATCAAAGAAAAACGGACAAAAGATACAATTGGTTCGTTCATAAAAGTATGCTCAGTAAATACACATAACAAAATGATTCATTTTACCAATAAACTTAAAGTCGTACTTAAACCAACTTAGAGTTCAAATATTCTTCTGCACTTACCAAATCGGCAAAGATGCCACAAGAATAGCAGTGGCATTTGGGGAGCAGAGAGGCCACGGGACCTACTTTCGGGAAACACGCAGCCACAGCTCAGACCCAGACATGACCTTTTACCCAGCAACTCTGCGTTTGGAATTCCAAGACGGGCATAAGGCATGTCTCTGAGGGACCCCAAGGCACCAAGCCTTATCTGAACGCCCAGGAGCAGGCAATAGCTCCTTCCCACATCTCCAGCCCTGGTCGCTCGCTCGCACGCAGCCTTGCATTCCAGGAAGCTGCAGACACGGGCCTCTAACGGAGGGCGGATGGCGTGTGGCCTCCGGTCCAGCAGCTGCAGAGACGCGTGTGAGACAGAGGTGGACAGCCACAGGGAACAGGCTGCACTCGGGTCTGCGGGAGCGTCAGGGCGGCCCCGGGAAGCAGGGAGCCAGCTCACTGGAGGCAGGACAGCAGACATGGGCCTCGGCCTCCCTCACACGCTGAGACTCCTCCCCAAAGCCTCACCCAAAGCAAGCTCCTTCCCAGAGACCGTAACCCCTCGGCTCCCCCTCGGGCTGCCTCACCTGGACAGCCACGACCTCAGAACATCCGTGCTGGAAGCACCCTCCTCCTCCTGAGAACTTCCAGGCCAAGCCCCTGCTGACAGAGGGGGAGACGAGGGCAGTGACTCCCCCAAGGCCGTCCCCGCCCCGAGTCGGCGCTAGGGGCTCGGGATCCCAGGCCCTCCCCACGTTTCCCAAACAGGGTCACCAGAGGCCACGGTCACCCAGCTGTTCACAGGGGATCTGGGGCAGCCGGCTCCTCCCACAGTGGGACCCGGCCGAGGAATACAGGTGTGCCGCTCAGCTCCCCAGCATGGTGGAGACACGGGACACGGCAGGGAGTGACGGAACGCAGGTTCCTGCCCTGCAGGTGGGAGACGGTCCTGCCTCAGGGCCAGGGAGCCCGCATGAGGGTCTGCCCTGGTGCTGGTGTGGGAGGTCAGGGAGGGCTTCCCTGGGGAGGCGTCAGGGGCTACATCTGACAGGTGAGGAGGGAGGGTGTGGGGTTCCCAGGCAAGGGGGAAGCTTCTGGGGGGACACCACCAAGCCCGCCCGGCAACCCGGAGCAGCGCAGTACCAGCGACTGGGCCCAGCACCCCTCCCTGCCCCCCGCTGTGTCTGATGGCCCAAAGAGGAACATTCTGGACTTTTAACGGCTAGCGCAGCTGCGTTCTTGCTGTGAGGCGGGTACTGCTGATGCCTCCACGCCTTTACCTCCACGAAACTCTAATCAGGTCCATTTTACAAAGGAGGAGACTGAGGTAGAGACAGTTGAAAGTGCCTGCAAGAGCCATGCGGCCGGAAAGGGGAACATAAAGATCTGACTGGCTCCAGAAGGCTTCTGTCCACCCCGACGCCCCCGCCCCACCGTCCCTGCCTGTCCTCTTCCCCACCATCCTGCCACACGCTGCCCATCCTGCAAGTCACAGAGAAGGGGGTCCCCTCCAGGAAGCCCACCTGGATGTCGGCCACTTAGGAGCGGACACTCGTGGGTGCGTGCCCCAGAGCTCCCAAAGCTGGACCGGGCTGAGCACCCCCTTGGGGCCACAGACGGCTCGGGGGCTGGCCAGTCCTACCCTAAGGCTCAACTGTTCCCATGGGAGAAGCTGAGGAAGCTGGTAAAGACGATGACCTGACGTGGGGGGAGGCATGCGGGGGGTCGGGGAGAGAGGCATGGCTGGGAGTGGAGAAGGAGTTAGGGGGCGAGGAACACGGAAGGAACCAGTTCTCCACACCTACCCAAGACCAGCGGGCACCTACCCGTGCCAAGCCTGGAACACAGCAAGCATTTCATAACTGCTCGGTGATTGACTTAAGAGCCCTGCAGCAGGAAGAGGCAGGTGCGGGCTGTACCTGAGCACAGACGTCCCCCACAAGTGACGGAGGAAGAGGCGTCCCCTCTGACCCCTCTTGTGACAGAGGAGGGCAGGGTGGATCTGGGCCCAGGTCATGGGTGGAAGTCAGATCCAAAGATCAGGCCACCAACTCCAGGTGCAGGCCTGTGTGCAGAAGGCGCTCAATACTTGCTCGTGAAAGCTGAGCACGCCCGCCTGTCTTCCCACCCGGGGACACTGGTTCATTGATCCCCGAGTCGTCTCACCCTGCACCGGGCACAGGGCCTCTGTCGAAGGGCACGGCCTTGCACCACAGCCCCGACCACGCCGTGGGGCCACGGGGGCTTCTACAGAGTCTGCTCGGGCTGTGTGGGAAGGAGCTGCCCCCCCTCTTTGGTGGCGGTACCCTGGGGGAGTCACTGTCAGCAAGAACAAAATGTGGTCCATCCAAAATGCGGTCCGTCCACACCGTGGAGCAGGAGGGGGACTGCGACACTCACCACGGCAAGCAGGAACTCCGGACGCCCTGCTGAGCGAAATAAGCTCGTCCCCAAGGACACAGGCCATAGGATCCCATGTCTGCGGGGTTCCTGGCGTCATCGGGTCCACCGAGACACAGCGGACAGTGGGGGGGCCGCTGGGCTGGCGAGTCATTGCTTGACGGGCCCGGAATTTTTGTCGGGGGCATAGGCAGGGATGCCGGTCACCGAGCATCGTGAGTGTGTTAACTGCTGCGGAGTTGTGCTCGCAAGTGGCTAGAATGATCAGTGCCGTGTTGCATTTTACCGCAGCTTTAAAAATAATAATAAACCAGCTCTGGCCTCCAGGGGGCCTCTGCCAGGCGGGGCTGTGTGGCTGTGTGCAAGTTCCTTGACCTCTCTGTTTCTGCTGTCATCTGAAGATCATGGTGGAGCCAGGGAGAGCGGGGCAAAGCCGGGTTTGGGGTTGCAGGGTCAAAGGTCAGTCCCAACCGCGGCTCTTGGGCTTGTCGCTCGGTGCCGGTGCCGGGCAGCAATTTTCTCAGTGTGAAACGCGAGGCTTAGCACGTGTCCCGCCCCCGCAGAGCTGCCTGTCGGAAGTCCCAAGATGGGGAGGGGGCTGTCCCTCCCCAAGGGACACAGTCTCCCCTTGCCAGAGAGCCGGGGGCAGAGACCTCTCCCTGCGGGCCGTGCCCTCCGCTGCCTGACCCTCCCCCACCTCCCTCAGACCAGCGACTCCTAGAGGACAGGGGACACGCCTGACCCTTCCGTCTTCCCAGCGCCCTGCACCCTGTCGGAGCTTCACACGCGCGTGTTGCACGAGCAAACACCTCTTTTAGCTCCACGTGTTCTGCCCCTGGACCGGGAGACGCCGCGAGGAGATGCCGCGAGGATCCTGTGGAAGGCTGGTGTCCAGAAAAGCTCGTCCTGCTCGCGCCCAGCAAGGTGGGCCGGGGAGGGGGAGGGGCGTGGAAGGAGACGGGCCCCACCCCCAGGACGGCCAGGAGGGATGGGTGGGGGGAGACGGAGCAGGGGGGGAAGAGAGCGAGAGCCCCCCCGCGAGGGGGAGTTGGAGGGCGAACTTGCGCCCCACCCATCGCCATGTGCGCCCCTGTGTGATTAAAACACTCTTGTCTTTACAGCTCAGAAAATTTTTAAAAAAGCCCCGCCAGACCCGGCCGTCCGCATCAGTATTCATGACATCTGTCTTTCCCTATAAAACTCTCCGAAGGAAACCTCCCCTGGTAGAGAGCGCCTCTCTCCTCTCGCCAGCCTTTATTTCCCCTTCAAAACAGATTGCGAGACAGATGATTGCATTGTCTTGTGCCATTTCCATCTGAAAACTCCCCTCCGTGCCGGCCACTGGGCGCCCCTATTAAGGCCCGGGCGCCGCGGGGCCACGTGGGGTGGCCGGGCCTCTGTCGCCCACTCGCCCCCTGGGGCCTCCCCATCGGAAGAGGGAAAAGGCCCCAGCAGACAAAGGTGCGGGACATAAATTAAGCCCCGGTCTTTTAAGTTCAAACCGAATTTTCTTTATTTTTCCACAGCTGTCAGAGGAATCGGGTAGAAATCCAGTAATGCATGTTTAATGTATTAAAAAGCGGGGGGAAGAAGCACAGCCCGTCCACTCCGAACGTCCCGTCCGCCGACTTGCATGGGGGACATTATTTCGGGCCAGTGAGCGCCAAGCAAGTCAAGTGTAGAGACATGGACAGGGGCCAGGGACCCCCACCAGTGGCTGTCATATCTGCTGAAAGCCCACTTGTCATCGCCGGGTGGGGGCAGAGGGAGACAAACGTCTCAAAGAGCCGGAGACCGCCGCCAAGTCGGCCGGCTTCTCCAAGGCCGGCTGGCTGGCGCTGGCCCGGCCCGGACAGCCCGCACCGCCGTATGGGCCCGTGTCCCGCCCAGCCGCCCTTTCCAGACCCATCCCCGGGGCGGTGGGGAGGCCAGACGCTCTGGGCCTCCGGGTTCGAAAAAGCGGAACAGAGAGCCCAATTGAGGTCTGAGAGCAGAGGACACGATGAGAAAGCTGAGGCAGGGGCAGGGAGGCCAAGGGCATTCTGCCGGCCAGGGTCTCTCCGTGTGCAGAGAAACGGGCAGATGGGCTCCGGACGCCACGGCATGGGCGCGTGCCCCTGAGCAAGCCCGTGTGTGCTTCACGCCCTTAGCTCTGGGGCGAGGCCACACTGCCAGCCCCGGGGGTCATTGCCAGCCATTCTCTTTGTGACCGTGGGGGTGGGAGACCAGAGGACGGCGTGTCTTCCTTCCTGGGCACCGTGGACGCCCCTGCCAGCCGGTCACTGGGCCCCACCTTCCGCCTCCCCGCAGTCAAGGAAGAAGCCACAGGAGAGAGTCAGCCACCCCCTAACAGGACATGTTCGTCGTCCCTTCTCCTGCCCCATGGTCCCCAAGAATTACATCCAGAGAGGGGCTCACTCCAGCCAAGGGCAAAGCAATTTTCGCAACGTCCCCCGCCCCACAGTCAGATTACTCCCCAGAGAAGAGCCAACCCCTTGCAAGTGGGGGAAGCGCCTTCCTGGCGTGAGCTCACTCCGGGGTTGGGGGTGTATCCTCACCCCCTCTTCGGAGAAGGAAACTGAGGCTTGGAAATACTCTGTGGCTGGCACACGCACCGGGGCTTGGCTCTGAGAGTCTTTTCCCACAGTGGTTCCCCTGCCGGGAGCTGGCCCAGGATGCCTGTGCCATCGGGGCCCAGTCCTGCCGGTCACTCTGAAAGTCCCTTGTGGTCCTGCTCCCCCTGGTCCTTGGCGGCCGGGGTCCAGTGGAGCCAGCGGAGAAGGTCCCCCCAGCGATGCCAAGTTCATCTGGACACTGGACTGCCCCCACCCTCGCATCAACAGCCCACATGGTGGGTTCGGGGCCATCCCTGCTCCCAGACACCCACCGCAGGCGGTCTGTCCAGGTCAAGATCCTCTGGTGTCGCCCAGCCATGACCGGGATCCCGTAGCTGGGCCCTGTTCCTTCGAAGAAGAGACTACCCAGGAGAACTCCGCTCCCTTGTGCCGCCCTGGGACTGCTGTGAGTCCAGGCGTCCCCGGCTTGCTGGGCGGTCCCCTCCCCGGGGCCATCCTCCTGCCCCAGACCGCTTGGACCCAGCCCTGCCCTCAACCAAGTCCTGTTTCCTTCTGAGCCTCAGTTTCACCATCTGTAACACGGGCCACACGCCTTCTGCTCTCCAACCCCACCTCGGCCTCCCAAAGTGCGGGATTACAGGCTGAGCCACCGAGCCTGGCCCTTTTTTTCTCTTTTTGAGTTGGAGCCTCACTCTGTCTCCCAGACTGGAGTGCTGTGGCATGCTCCCGGCCACCGTAGCCCCCACAGGGTCACTGGGATTCTAAATGCGCTAAGTAGACGTCCCTAGAAAATTGCCAGGTGGTACCCAGGTCCCACACCCTGACCCGGCAGCCTGGAGAGGAGAGTCCAGAGCGCTCCTAGGCTGGGCGGGGCCCCAGTACCCTGGGGGCCCCGACAAGCCCCTTCTCCCTGGGCCTCCATGCCAGCTTCTGTGTAACGAGGACTCACTCATCTCCACTGAACCCTGCAGCTTTAAAATTCTGTTTTCCCGTGATTCCAAACCCACAGGGGCCCTGAGGTGGCCACTGCTACCACCCGGATCACAGTTGATTTCACTGCAGCGTGTCTCAACATAAGCGAGCCCCGGGCAGCTCATACCCTCTCGGTCCTCCACATGCTAGGTGGTCTCAGCAAGGAGCCAGGCCCACTGACCACCACGGGCAATTAACAGGCAGCCAGGGGGCATGAGGGGATGACACACCCAGAGTCCCCTGAGGAAGCCACCATGTGCACCTGCCATGTCCACAGTTCCTGGGCCCAGGGTGGCCCTGTAGGAAACACCAGACCCCTAGGCACCTACAGGCCACCCCAGAGCCATCAGGAGCACACGTCACACCACGTGGCAGAGGACCACGTGGCCCCACCATGGCCTGTCTTGGGAGGCCGACCTGGGGACAGCAGAGCTCCCAGGGCAGGCACCCAGAAGGACTGGCTGCAGCACCTCTTATCCTCAGAGCTGGCTTTTCCGGGGTGTTCAGCCCCTCCAAGCCAGTGCAGTCCACTAAAAAAGACTGAGCATAAATGGCCCATCTGTCACAGGGGACAAGAGGGAGTCTGTTATTTAGTGAAATTGCCAACTTCAGATTACATTTTACCAGACCACCCTTGTCTGGTTTAAGAATCATGGGCTGAGCCGGGCTTGGTGGCTCAGCCTGTCATCCCGCACCTTTGGGAGGCTGAGGTGAGTGGATTGCCTGAGCCCACGGGTTCGAGACCCGCCTGGGCAGCGAGACCTCATCTCTACAATAAATCAAAAACTCAGCCGGGCGTGGCAGCGCATGCCTGTAATTCCGGCTACTCGGAAGGCTGAGGCAGAAGGATCACCGGAGTCCAGCAGGTCGAGGCCGCGGTGGCCGGGAGTGGCCACTGCACTCCAGTCTGGGCAACAGAGTGAGACTCCAACTCAAAAAAAAAAGAATCATGGGCTGGGCTGGGATCGGTGGCTCAGCCTGTCACCCCAGCACTTTGGGAGGCCGAGGCGAGTGGATTGCCTGGGCTCGCGGGTTCGAGACCCAGTCCGGGGAACTTGGTGAGACCTCGTCTCCACAATAAATCAAAAAAAGTAGCCAGGCATGGTAGTCCGCACCTGTAGTTTCGGCTCCTTGGAAGGCTGAGGCGGAAGGATCGCCGGAGCCCAGCAGGTCGAGGCTGCAGTGGCCGGGAGTGTGCCACGCACTCCAGCCTGGGCGACAGAGTGAGACTCCGACTCAAAAAAAGAATCACAGACTGCCTTACACAGGTCATTGTGGGAACACCGTCCGTGGCTTTCTGAGAACCCCAACCTCCATTTTATAGCCAAGGAAACCACAGTTCAGGGAGGGGCAGGGGTCCAGTTGAAACCTCAGAGCTGGCAAAGGCAGGGCCTGCCAGAGTCTGGGGTCCCCAGGCCCACCCCTGTCCTGCCTGGGTCCCACAACCAAGGAGCAGAAAGGTCACCGGGGATAGCAAAGGCAGGCAGAGAGATGTATGTGGACTACCTGAGCTCAGAGCCACCCCCAGGACAGGGCACAGGCGGAGGGCTGGGGGACATGGCTGCTGTGGGGGGCTGCCTGGGCCACCTGCCAAGCGTCCGTGGGCAGGCCCAGCTGTGCGGCCGGCCCGATGCCTGCAAAGCCGACCTTGAACTTCTTAGCTCCATGCACAGCCCTGCAGTGAAGCCGATGACAGCAAGTGCCCAACCTCAGGGCCTTCCCGGGTAGCCACGGCCCCCCCAGGCCGTGCACACCCCCTTCCTGCCTTCCCAGTGTCCTCTCGTCCTGCAGCCTGGGCTTGACTGTTGCTTCTCCCAGGAAGCCACCCTGGTCCTGAGAGCAGGATGGACTCCCTGGACTCTCAACTGCCCTCCACATCCTACCAGAGGGATCATTTCTGTTCCCACTCCACCTTCCCTCGGCAGGTCGAGCGCAGAGACCCAGGCCGGCTCCGTCCCTTCTCTCCCCAGGACGGCCTCGGAGGAGTCTCCAAGCAAAGCACGGCCCCACACCCCAAAGCCGGGACTGAGGAAGGAAGACCTCGGGCGAGCAGGCCCGAGCGTGTCATTTCGCAGACCCACCCGGGGCTCAGGGGCTTGGGGGAGTTGGAACCTGAAGGTCAAGACGACAGTGCCTATTCCCAGCAGGTTGTAAAGGTCATGTGAATAAACATTAGTAAAAATGCCCAGCACAATGCCTGGCACAGAGCACACACATGCACATGCATGCAAACACACGTGCAAACATGTGCACACACATGAACATGCACACACATGCATGTGCATCCATGCATGCATGGACTTGACACACATCCATGCATGCGCGTGTAAGCACACATGCACACATGTGCGTGCACATGAGCCCGCACACACATGCACGTGTATGCAAACATGTATACACATGGGCAAGCACACATGTATGCACATGCATGTACTTGAGTGCACACCCATGTATGTACGTATAAACACATGTGCACTCGTGTGCATACAGATGAGCCTGCACGCACATGCACCCACATGCAAGCATTGCGCGCATGGGTATGCACACACATATGCACACGCATGCGTGCATGTACTTGTGCATGCGTGCACGCACACGCGTGTGTGCGTGCACGCGTGCACATACACGTGTGTGGCGTGTGTGGGCACGTGTCTGCACGCAGGGCACACGTGTGCATGCACAGTGTATGGCCACAGGCACGTGCATACGTATGCACAAAAGTGCATGCCCACGCACACCCAGCGGTGACTGTCCCTGTCCAGGCTGGGAGACCCACGGGTGTCCTCCACGGCTGCTGCGAGCTGACCGTGTGGCCGCTCATCCAGGCAAGTCTCTCAGCAGCGAAAAGGAGCCCCGCTGCCCTGGTCTTCCTCGGCCGCACCCTCAGAGTGCCCCGCCTGAGCCTCAGCTCCAGAGGCTTCCCGGGGCAGGGCTGGCTGCGGAGTCCACCGCTGGGCGTCCCGGTGCCGCTGGAGGCCGGCGACAGCCATCCTTCTCTGAGGGGGCTTCCAGGGGCCGAGGGCAGGGCCGGGCCGGGGCCTCAAGGCTGAGCGCGGCCGTGGGCTCGCCTCCCGGGGTCCTCCCTAGAGAACAACAAGG
This sequence comes from Carlito syrichta, assembly GCF_000164805.1. Taxonomy (NCBI): domain Eukaryota; kingdom Metazoa; phylum Chordata; class Mammalia; order Primates; family Tarsiidae; genus Carlito; species Carlito syrichta. The sequence goes on along the minus strand of NW_007241765.1, from coordinate 91,147 downwards.
GGGCCTCCCGCCCAAGCCCCTCCCGCCGCGCGCTGACCCGTGCCCTGCCTCCCTGCCGGGAGACCCCACGGACAGCCCCTGTGCCCCGAGACAATGACAGCACCTGCCAGGCCCCGCTGTCCCCGGGGAGCCCCCGGCCCGTGCCGGAGGCCGGGCGCCTGGCATGAGGCCCCCATTGTTCGGCTCCCTCCCTCTCCGGGACTCCACCACGAAGTGACAGGGCAGCCTTGGAGGTCACCTCCAGGGCACTCCCGGGGGCTCCGGGCATCTGTCTCAGGCAGTGGGCAGCCGGAGAGGGGCCGGCCCGAGCCTATTGTCTGGGCCTGGAGTCGTCCCCACCCGACCAGAGAGGGGCCCATTGTCCCGGAGCAATCTGCCTCGCTCCTGCCTCCCCATGTTCCCCAAGAAAAGGGGGGGCCGCCCAGCACACGCCCGGGAAAGCTCAGTCGGTCCGGTCTGACGTCCACACCCTGCTCCCCGGCACACGACTGGCTGTCCCCAGCCCTCGCTCACAGCGTTCGTTTTTAACGTTTGAAAACTGAAGTCAGGGTCCCCTGAGCCCCTCACGGTTCCCGCGGACCATCTTCCCGCTTCCGAGCAGGCATTCGATGACCTGAATACACCTGAAGACTCGCGGCTTCCCCACAAGTCGTGATGTCACACCTGGCATGACTCCCTCCCGCCTCTCCAACCGATTGTGGGAAGCCGCCTCTGGTCCGATCGATAGGTGGGAACAGCAAAGGCTTGAAAATTCCACTGCAGCCTCCCCAAAAGAAACACCTTCGTTTTTTACACAAATGTCACTCACAAGACCAGCCAATCAATAATCCTCAAATGCTATCCATCAAGACAGTCCTGGGCCAACGCTTGAGGCTTTGGACCCAGACCTAGTCTGGTGTTTCAGAGCTGAAGTGCCCAAGGTGGGCCATTCCCACTCCCACCTTGGTGGTCCTGCAGAGTCTGTGACACCACACACGGGGCACACAGGCTTGAGATAAAGGGCCAGCTGCACTGAGATGTTTACGCTCCTTCCAGTCTTACTTACAGGGATTTTCATTAAACACGGCAAGGAAAGATACAAAAACGAGTTGACTGAACTCAGAATTTTGGGGGGGGCTTGTAAATCCAGGGGAAATCTGTGCTGCTCGAACCTCAGGACAAGAAAGAAAAGGTGGCCGTGCACCTGAAGGCAACATATGCCGATTATAGGGAAAGCCCTGAGATCACAGCTCCACGCTCTCACCGGGGAGTGGTCCCGCCAAAGTCCTCACGGACAGGTCCTAGCTCCTCCCCTTCTCCCCAGGACCCGCCAGGAGCCCACCCAGAGCAAGTACTCACTTGTTACCTGGAAGAAGGAAAGGAGAAGTGGAGAGATAGAGGGAGGCAGGATTAGAGCATTGGAGGGATGAAGGGATGGATGGACGGATGGATGGACGATGGAGAGATGGATGGATAAATGGAAGGATGGGTGGGTGGATGGATGGAGGGGTGGATGGGAGAAAGGACGGATGGATGACTAGACGGAAGGATGGACAGTGAATGGAAAGATGACTGGATGGATGGATGGATAAGAAGAGAGATGGATGGAGGATGAATTGGTGGACAGATGAGTAGATGGACAGGATGGACTGGATAGACGACAGATGGAGAGGTGGATGGATGGATGATGGAGAGATGGATGGATGGATGGACAAATAGATGGATAGAGAGATGGATGGATGGAGGATGGATGGATGGATGGATGGATGGGTGAGTGGATGGATGATGGAGAGATGGACAATGAATGGAGAGATGGACAGATGGATGATGGCGAGATGGATGAATGGATGGAGAGATGGACGGATGATGGAGAAATGGATGGACGGATGGATGGATGGAGAGATGGATGGATGGATGATGGGGAGATGGATGGATGGACTGGATAGACGACAGATGAAGAGGTGGATGGATGGATGATGGAGAGATGGATGAGTGGAGGATGGATGGGTGGATGGATGGATGGATACATGGATAATGAATGGAGTGATCGATGGATGGATAGATGGACAGATGGATGATGGCGAGATGGATGGATGGATGGACAAATAGATGGATAGAGAGATGGATGGATGGATGGACGGATGGATGATGGAGAGATGGATGGATGGATGGATGGATGGACAAATAGATGGCTAGAGAGATGGATGGATGGAGGATGGATGGATAGATGGATGGATGGATGGGTGAGTGGATGGATGATGGAGAGATGGACAATGAATGGAGAGATGGACAGATGGATGATGGCGAGATGGATGGATGGATGGAGAGATGGACGGATGATGGAGAAATGGATGGACGGATGGATGGATGGAGAGATGGATGGATGGATGATGGGGAGATGGATGGATGGACAGACGGATGGAGAGATGGAGAGATGGATGGGCGAATGGATGGATGATGGAGAGACAGACAATGAACGGAGAGATGGATAGACGGATGGTGGTTGGATGAATGATAAATGGAGAGATGGACTGCATGATAAAAAAGTGAAGGAATAGAAGGATGAAGGGATGGAAGAGAGGACAGCAAGCATGAGAAGGTCACAGAGTGCTCATTTGTGCCCTCTCCTTTGTGGAACGTCTAAGGTGAAGGCTCAGCCCACTTGAACTTCAACTGTGGGCAAGGCCACCACTGTCAGCTGGCCACGGTGGCCATGGTCTATGTCCCTGACAGCCGTCCTGCCCAGGTTCCTTGTGGGCAGAGAAGCCCCTCACAGCCAGACCCCACACATCATCTAGCAGACTCTGCTGGTTGCCCATCCCAGAAGCCTCCGCTTTTCCTGGCCGCGAAAGTCCCAGTTTTGTCCAGGTGTCTCTGTTCTGTGCTTCAAGCCTCTCCCAGAGGGAAGGCTGACCAGCGTTGGCCCCCATGGGGTTGCTCCCTTTGGTTGCCAGTGATTGGTCTAGAGGTGAGCCAGCGATGCAACCCTGACCAGGGAGACATAGGGAAGAACGCTGAGGCTGAGGACTACTCCAGGAAGTGGGGGTTCCCACCAACAGAGGGCAATGCCCCGGCGGGGTGCCCCTTCCCCTCTGGACATGGCCCTCCAGGGACGTGATACAAGAAACTCCTGCCGCCATCTTGCAACCAAGGAGACAGCGAATCCTGGACCAAGTCCTCTTCCTGTGGACTTCTTGTGGAGCCCTGGGTCTCTGTGACATGTGACCACGGGCAAGTATCTAAATGACCCATCATCTCCCATCCACCCCACGAAGTTGCACTGATGATCCATCCCCAAGTCAACGAGGAAATGAGGACGAGCGGAAGTTTCCAGACCTGTCTTGCTCCATCCACCTGCCAGCGTGCTTGGTTGCACCAGGGTCCCTGGGGTCAGTCCAGTTCTGTCTTCCCTGAGGCCACCCAGGCTGCCAGCTGCCAACGACATTTCTGTAAATATAGCCGGGTGTGAAAGGCATAAGCGACGTGAAGGGAACCAGACTCAAGCAGCTGCCCGACCGTAAGGTTCTATTGATGTGACATTCTGGAACACGCAGAGCTATGGGGACAGAAAACAGATCTGTGGCTGCAGGGACCAGGATGGGAGGAGGCACAAGGAGACTCGGAGGATGATGGGAATGTTCTGTATCTTGAATCCAGGGGTAGCTATATGATTGGTTGTGTTTGGCGAAGTCCATCGAGGCGTGCCCCTAAAAATAATGGATGAGGCCAGGCTCGGTGGCTCAGCCTGTCATCCCAGCACTTTGGGAGGCTGAGACGAGTAGATTACCTGAGTCCGCAGGTTCGAGACCAGCCTGGGCAACGTGGTGAGACCTAGTTTCTACGATTAAAAAAAAAAAGAATGGACATACCTACTTAGAAATGATCCCTCCACCCACCTGACTTCGTAAAGTGGCCCCTTGGCTTGGTGGAGTGTTCAGGGACAATGAATGGAATATTCCAGGAAGAGCCAGCCCCCACCTCCGCCCCCAATGCCCCCATCCAGGAAGAACCGCGAGGTACGCCCACTCTGTCTTGATCACCGACTGTCTTCCTTACGATGAAGCATCTGTGGAAATCCCGATGATAAAAAAGACCGAAGCAAAGATGTCTTCTCCTCAAACCAAAGGCATCCCTGAGAAAATCTAGAGTCTCCTGGAACACGTGCGGTCACACTACACCCACCAAGCATTTCCTCCAACCCAGGAAGTGGGACACAGAGGTCCCACCTCTTAGAGAGGAACCCCTGGTGTGTCGGGTCTGTGAACCTGTGGGCAGCAGGGCCACCAATGGACACGGGAAGGGAACTGGGGCCGATTGTGGCACCCGCGCAGCCAGGGCCACTGGGGCCCACGATGTGAGGGAGAGGCCACCACCCCACTGGGAGCACCGCCAGGAGAGCCCTGGCCCCAATCAGCAGGCCTGGCGGCGGCCTCGAGAGACAGCCGAGTGTGTGGGCTTCTAGGACCCTGCCAGGCGGCCCCAGGCAGGACCCTCTGCGACTCTGAACCTAGACTCCCTCAAGTACGAAATGACAATGCCAAGGGCACCCACTGCGCTGGATCTGTGACTGATCAATGGGTTAATGAACCTACGAACCAGTCATTAACAGCTCACTCCGGCTGGGGGTGAGCCA
>NW_007241765.1:57479-86515 GCF_000164805.1 Carlito syrichta | reverse complement strand
GCCCCCCCGCCCCGTCCAAGCCTCTCATCTGGTTTCCATCGAGGTTGCCGTGTGATTGGACATAAAGGGAGAGCACTGGGGCTCGATAGAGTCTGCAAAGCCTGGTCTCCACGGCCTCTCCGCCGGCCGCCTGGGACCCCCGACCACCCCTCGCCTCGGGCCTGGAAACAGTCCTAACGCTGTCCAGGCGCGTGGAATCAAAGACCCTCTGTCGAGCGCACATTTTCCAAGCGTTCTCAGGGTCTGTGAGGTCCTGGGAGGCGGGAGGACGGGAGGGTATAATTGGCCTCCCCGAGGCCGGCAGCACCTCTTAAGAAGAGGCCGCGCAAACAGTGTCCAATTTCCCAACCCAGGGAGGCCATGTGTTTAATTAAGGTCCATAAAACTGCAGTCGGCAAAGCGGGAGAGCCGTTTCATCTTTCACAGTCAATATGGGCATGTGTCTTACCTGGAAAAACGGGTTTATGCAGAAAGAATTTCCCAAATGGGTTCCATATGCTGCCCTCCCCCTGAGCAGGGCCTTCCACGGGGGCTGGGGTGGGGGCTGGGACGCGGCCCCCTCCTCCCCAACGCGGCCTCGGCCCGCACCCAGCGCGGCCGCCCGCCGCTGTTTAAACAGAAGACGTCATGGCAAATGATATACGGCGGATTCCAGAGATTATTTCATCCAGGGGAAATTGCTCCTGGAGCCAGCTCCGTCCCAGGTAAGCCACAGAGACCCACTGTGAAGTGAACTGTTCAACCCTCCCAAGGGCCTTGACCCCGGGGGGCCGGGGGACACCCCTCATGCCAGCCGTTTCTTGTCAATTACTCCGTGGCCAATCAAGGCCACCGGCCCAGGCCCGGATGCTGGGAATCCCGGAGATGGAAGGGGCCCTCCGACACACTTTACAGATGGGACCACCAAGTCCCAGGGAGGGAACCAGCTAGTCCAAGCTTACAAACCCAGTGAACACAAAGAGCGGCATCGATTTGGGGTCCCTTGGGGGCCAGAATACAGCCAGAGGGGGCAGAGAGGGGAGCGGGGGAGTAAGAGGGGGTGTCTTGTTTTGTTTTGTTTTGTTTTGTTTTGTTTTGTTTTGTTTTGTTTTGAGTTGAGTCTCATTCTGTCACCCAGACTGCAGCCTCGACCTGCTGGGCTCCGGCGATCCTTCCGCCTCAGCCTTCCAAGTAGCCAGAACTACAGGCGCGTGCTACCACGCCCGGCTGATTTTTGATTTATTGTAGAGACAAGGTCTCGCCAAGTTGCCCAGGCGGGTCTCGAACCCTCGGGCTCAGGCAATCCACTCACCTCGGCCTCCCAAAGTGCTGGGATTACAGGGTGAGCCACTGAGCCCAGCTGAGGGGGTGTCTTTAATGCTTGCCCCCCATGATGGTGGCTCCAAATGTCACCTCCTCCAGGGGACGTCCCATCCCTCATGTGACTCTCCAGTTCTTCCCAATACAACATTATTTTATATGTAAATTGACTTACTTATCCATTGGCTGTTGTTGCTGTCGTTAGTCTCCTGATTCCCGGGAGAGCCGGAAAACGGGACTGTCAAAGGTCCCATTTCACAGGAGAAGACACCGGGGCGCCGAGGGGTTTGGGAGCCTGCCTAAAGCCACATGGCTCTGGAGATAGCCCCTGGACGGATCGACCCATCCCCAGTGCGGGGCAGCCCTCTGTCCCCTGCCTCAAGGCAAAATGACTGACCACTCCCGCCCTGCAGAGGGAAGGTCTCTTGCCCATGGTCACCAGGTTGTTTGGTTTCCATGGACCACACAACTCCGATGATGAGATTCCAGCAGCTGTGATCTCAGTGGAGAGGGGCACAGCTCACCCCCGGGGGCTCGGGGCCGGACCTGTTGGCCAGCTGCCCTGGCCGGCCCTCTGCACCCCAGCCCTTCCTCTGGTTTCCGGTCTCTCTTGCACAAACATAACCCCGACCCAGCCTTCGTGGCCCAGCTCCAGCCCTGACGAACCCCGATCCTGGTCCCAAGAGGAGGGCCTCGCCTGCTTGGCGGACACATCACGCGGCCTCTGGAATGAGTCTCCCCATCAACCCGTCCACTCCGTCCACTTGCCACTCCACCATCTGCTGGCTTTCGCCAACGCTCCCGTAGGCTCAGAAACCCTCCGGCAGGACCCAAATCCCGGAGAACATTCTGACTAAAGTCCTCAAGGAAGCAGGGAAGGCTGCCGGGTTGGTATCGTACGTGGTCTCACCCCGAAAGAACCTTCAACCAACATCAGGAGCCCTGAACCAAACTGGGCTGAATTCTTTCTCCACCTCGGGTCTGCCTCTGTTTCCCCATGGATACAAAGTGATCACACACCCCTACCCTACAGTCCCTGCCCACTTTTTTGGGGTCCGCCATGGGACAGCTTCGGGTGGAATTCTCAAACGGCCCCTTCGAGTATTTGAAACAGAAACCCACGATAAAGTTGGGCGGTGAGGTTTTTCAAAGCAGGTCGCTCCGGTGCCTTTCTTCAGGTCTTCCGGGCATCCTGCCAGTTCCTCTCTCCAATTAAACACCCCATTTGGCTTGCTGGTGGGCCCCCGGGTTGGAAGCGAGAGATGTCTGCTACCGCCGCTGTCTGGATGCGATTTGGGGGGCTGGGGATTTTGTGAACCAGCGACGTGATCACGGCAGAAGCTTCCTCCCGGGAAGAAAGAGACCCCGCGTGTCCCCCTGCCCGAGGTCTCATGCAAAGGGCAGACTCTGTGAAGACCTGAGAGGGGGGACACGGAGGGAACAGGAGCGACAATGGCCACTCGGGGGGGGCAAGGAGAGTGAAGACCCTCCAGTTCTGACCTCACTGGGGACACAACGGTGACCTGGGCCCTGGCTGGAGTTGTCAGAGCGTCATACTGCGGCCCTCACAACAGACCACGTCGTGCAAAACTCCACCTGGCTGGGGAGTCCAGAAGAGTCTAGAAAGCGCCACCAGTTGGCAGGGAAGCCAAGGAGAGCCACAGAGAAGGCCTCGAACCCCTGCGTGCATGCACACGTGTGCACGTGATCGTGGACACTTGCAGATACATGAACACGTGAAGAAGAGCCTTTGAAGAAAAAAATAGAAAGAAAGAATAATGGAATGTCTCTGAGCAAAGCCAGGTGCCCAGCAAGGAAGCAGAGGGGGAAGATAAAAAGGCAAGAACCCCGCCCCCAACTCCGGAAGCTTCCACGGGGCGGGAGGCCTCCCGATGGCTCCCATCTTCGGAGGCCCCAGCCGCCAGACGGCCACGTTGCCGGGGCCGCGTGGCAGAGGGGACACGTGGAGCAGGGGCCGGTGACCCAGAGGAGACTATCTTGGCCACGATCTGATTACCAGATGGGCCCTTTCCCGCTCCCTAAAAAACAGGAAATCCGTCTGAAAGGCAAGACAAATCGCCGGCCCGGCCTCCCTCCCATCTGCTGTGATATGTGAACACGGCGGCTGTCAGCGGCCCCGGCCTGTGATTGATTCCGGGTATTTATAGTCCGGGGTCTGTTATCAGCTGGGCTATCAAAGGCTGGGCCCACCCCACCGGCTATTTCAATATGTCACCCCTTTGAGACACGTCTAACTCTTTAATTCAAGGTGACAGCAGCACTATTTTATGTCAGGCCCGAAGAGACAGCTTCCTGTTTTGCAAAGGACTTGTGCCTCGTTTCAAGGCAAATTAAAGACAATTCGGAAACATCTCCCCCACTCAAGGCCAAGGGCCCATTCAGGTTCCACTCTGGGCCCGAGATTTCACCTCCAAGGCTGCACCCAGAAGCGTTGGGAGGTTGGGAAACAGGACGCCCGCCCTTGCCCCCATTCGCCACTACGGTGCTGTGTGGCATCGGCTGAGACCCTTGTCCTCTCTGTTTCTCAGCTGCCTCAGTCCCACCATCGGCTCTTCTAAGCTACGGCCTGGACTTCCAAGCCCCCAGCCACACTGCGGTCTCTCCTTCACACTCCCTCGCACGCCAGTCACCCCAAACGCCTCCCTGGACTCAAAACCAGGTCCCCACCTGGCCTCTGTCTCTCTCACACAGCTATTCCCCAGCTAGCCGCAGGGTCCCTCGCCGTCGCTGGCTAGGGGACGACCCCCTGCCTGGCCCTCACCGTCCGAAAGGCGGTGATACCTGGTTTTGATAACGCCCGACAGTGTGCGAAATGCTAGCGGTCCTGCTTTGCAGATGGGGAAACTGAGGCTCAGGGGAGTCCAGGGAGAGCGTGCCAGTGTCAAGAATCAGATGTGGGTTCTGCCCAGCTGCAAAGCCCTGAGGTCCTCCCAAGGGGTGTCAGGGAGACCCAGAGACAGAGTGGCGGCCGTGAAATCATCTCACCCCAGACAGAGAGCTCCCTGTGCTGCCAGGCGGTGCCCTTCCAGCCCAGGAGAGCACAGACAGCCCCATGGAGGGTCCCAGCATCACAGGGAAGGATCCAAGGCAAGGGACAGTGGGGGCAACTGCCGGGTAGAAACAGGACGTAAATTCGCCAAGATCACAAGGGACGTTGGTCCGCATGGCCGCCACCCAGGACCCCTTCGCTGCTCCTCGATGGCAGGATAGCGGTGCTGTGTGGTAGTACTGAAATGTCTCCCATTCTCCGTAGACGAAGAAACCAAGCCAGGCCAGGCACGGGGGCTCACGCCTGGAAAGCCCCAGCACTTTGAGAGGCCAAGTAGGAGGATCGCGTGAGCCCAAGAGTTCAAGACCAGCCTGAGCAGCATAGCAAGATCTCGTCTCTAGCAAAAAAAAAAAAAAATTAGCCGGGCATGGCGATGCACACCTGGGTAGTCCCAGCTACTGGGGAAGCTGAGGCGGGAGGATCGCTTGAACCCAGGAGGTCGAGGCCGCAGCGAGCTGTGATCGTGCCACTTGCTCCACTCCAGCCTGGGTGACAGAGTGAGACTCCGACTCAAAAACAAAAGCCGAACAAAAATCAAGGTCAAGAAAGAGATCACCGCCTTCCCCGTGCCACGTGGCTGGTCAGGGTTGAAACTCAGCTGAGCACCCAAGACCCAGCCAGGGCTGGGACCACAGGGAGGTTCTCTGCACTCCCCCAGTTTCGACCAGCATGCTCCGAATTCTGGCTTTTGTTGCTGTTTTTTAATTGTGAAAGACTCCATTCAATGAAAAGTTTCTGGAATAAGCCCATTGGAAGGATGGTTTTTGTTGTGTTTGCAAATTACTGTCATTCACAACACAGGTTCTCCTATTAGGGAGTTTTCTTTGGGGCCAGGAGCACAGACCCAGACCATGCCCGGGAAAATGCCACCTCCCACGACTTCCCTGATGGCCAGGGTCAGATCCTACCCGTGGCTGAGTCGAGTCTAGTCCTGCCCCCGTCCTGGGAGGGGGGGCCACTCCCCAGGGAAGGCCAGAGCCTCCAGCCCTGGGTGTGGCCAGCCACCATCACAGTCCCTGGGAGCGTCCCCCTCCCTACCCGCCTTCCTTCTGCCTTCCCAGGGGTCAGGGACTTTGGAGTCTCTTCAGCTCCATACTGCCCCAAACCCAAGCTTGGACACCTGCCGCCTCCATTCCAGCCTCTGTCCCCAGCACCCTCCGTCCAGCCCTGACCAGGGCGGTCATGGGCACAGGGAGAAAGGGGACCACAGAGCGGTGACCCTGCGCAGGCTGCAGCGCGCCATGGCTCGCCTGCTGTGGTTCAGAGGTCATTCCAGCTCTTAACTCACTGCTATGTCTGTCTCCTTTGACAGATGAGAAACTGAGGCACGGACAGGTTAAGTGACCCAAGGTCGCTCAATAATGGCGCCAGGATTGAAGCACAGGCAGTCGACTCCAGGGCCAGAGGGCTCCTACGGCCCCGTGCCGCCTGTCAACAGTGCTGTGACGAACGGGAGAGACACCGGATCCTCCAGGAGGTAAATGAAGCCAAGAGAAAACGCAGAGTCGGAGTGGGACCCTCCATTTTCCCTCCCGACCCCCGGCCCCCGGCCAGTCCTTCGTATCATGGCAAAGAGCCGAGCGAAGCCATGGAGATCCCCCAGTCCCTCCAGGGGACGTGTCCCTTCGTGACGGGGCCCATCCTGGGGCCTTCGCTGGACATAGCCTTGACAGTGACCATGGCGATGATGACGGTAATAAGGTGGTGACGGTGAGAGTATGATGGCGGTGAGGGTGGCGGTGACGGCGCTGGTGGTGGTGACACGATGACGGCGGATGGTAGCGATGATACAGTGAGGATAGTGGTGGTGGGGGCGGCGTGATGACTCATGATGGTGACGACGATGTTGATGAGAATGACGGCGGAAGGGATGATGGCGGCGATGTGGGCGGCGATGCTGATAGTGACGGTGGTGGCAGCAATAAAAATGATGGCGATGACAGTATTAGCCGTGATGTGATGACAACGACGAGGGTGGTGACAATGATGAGGACTGAGGACGACAAGGACGACGGTGATGATAGCAGGGGTGGTGACGATGGTGGTGACGGTGACGGTGGTGGTGGTGACCGTGACGACGACAAGGATGGTGACAATGCTGACAGGGACATGATGACAACGATGACGGTGACAGTGACCGTTGGTGGTGATGACTCTGCCCGTGGCAATGACGACGGCGGTGGGGACGGTGACAGCAACGGTGATGACAGCAACAAAAGTGATAACGGTGACAAGGTTCATAGTGACACGATGACAACAGTGATGGTGACCATGTCACAGTGGCAAGGGGGATGCCGACGGGGACACTGATGACGGTGGTGGTGGTGACACGGTGACTGCTGACGGTGCTGACTCTGACAGTGACGACGACGGTGACGTTAGTGATGGTGGTGGTGACGGTGACAGCGTTCATAGCAACGCGATGACGATGATGGTGGTGGTGACGCGGTGACTGTTGACAGTGCCGGCTGTGACGATGGCGATGATGGTGACAGTGCTGATGGGGACACGACGACAACGATGACGGTGACAACGGCCGTTGGTGGTGATGACTCTGCCCGTGGCGATGACGACGGAAGTGGGGACGGTGAGGGCAGCGGTGATGACAGCAACAAAAACGGTAACGGTGACAGGGTTCATAGTGACACGATGACAGTGACGACGGGGTTATTGCTACAACGAGGCTGGGGGTGATGCGCGGGGGTGGTGACACGACGGCGGTTGAGGGTGACGCCTCGGGTGGCGACGATGGCGGGGATGACAGTGGCAACGCTGACCATGGCGACGACAATGACGATCACGGCGATGGCGATGGCAACAGCACGCACAGTGGCTGAGATGGCCGTGAGGATAACAGCAACGCTGCTGTTGAGTGGCTACAACTCGGGCCCTGGAACCCAGGCTCTGTCACCCAGACGGGTCTCCCACGCCAGCCCCTCCTTTTCCCGTGTTGACGTCTCGCTCTCTCACTCCCAGGGGCCCCCGGAGGCTGGGCCCATTCCCACGGCCGCCGTGACACGTTCCCGCGTGGTGCTTAAAACGATACGCGTGTGAGACCGTACACCCCTGGAGGCCAGAACGGGCCTCCCTGGGCTACCGCCAGGGTGCTGGCAGGGCCGTGATCCCTGGAATCTTGCTGGGAGCCACCCCCTGCCTCTGCAGCTCCCAGGGGCCACCCGCTTGCACTTCCTGCTCTGCTCCCCTCCTCCATGCTGCCGGCTGGCACCATCCCTCTGCGCCTTACTCCCACGGTCACAGCCCCTGACACTCCCCTTCCCTCGCCCCTCTTCCACGGTGGGGGACCCTTGTGGTGACAGGAAGCCCCCGGATGCCCACCCCAGCTCAAGGCCCACTGGCCAGCAGCCTCAGCTCCACCGGGGACCTAGATTCCCCTCTGTGGCGTGACCTCACAAGGTCACAGCTTCCAGGGATGGGACGGAAACCTCTTGGGGACCACAATTCTGCCTTCCATGGACACCTGGCAATATCCCCCATCTTTTTTTCTTTTTTCTTTTTTTCTTTTTTTTTTTGAGTTGGAGTCTCACTCTGTTGCCCAGGCTAGAGTGCCGTGGCACACTCACAGCCACCACAGCCTCAACCTGCTGGGTCCAGCGATCTCTCCGCCTCAGCCTCCTGAGTAGCCGGAACTACAGGTGCGTGCCACCACATCCAGCTAATTTTTAAATTTTTTGTAGCGGTGAAGTCTCACCATGTTTCCCAGGCTGGTCTCAGTCTCCCGAGCTCAGGCCATCCTCCCACCTCTACCTCCCAAATAGCTGGGACTACACCCATGCGCCACCACACTTGGCTAATCATTTTCCCCCCAGCCTGATCTTGGACTCCTGGGTTCAAGAGGTCCTCTCACCTCAGCTTCCCTAAGTGCTGGGATTGCTGTTGTGAGCCACCTCGCCCAACTTTTCCTCCTCTTTTTAGAAGGACACTTGTCATGGGGCCTCTACTTAACCCAGGACGATCTCATATCAAATCCTTCATTTAATCATACCTGCAACCACCCATTCATTAGGGTCATGTTCACAGGTGCTGGAGGTTAAGACTTGAAGCATAACTCTTTTTTGGCGGGAGACACAATTCAACAGGAGCCCAATATTTTTCCTGCCGGAATACTGAGCCATATAAGAAAAAAGAGGAGTGGACGGGCACATTGGCTCGTGCCTGTCATCCCAGCACTTGGGGAGGCCAAGGTGGGAGGATTGCTTGAGCCCAGGAGTTTGAGACCAGCCTGGGCAACATAGTGGGACCTTGTCTCTACACAACTCCAGAAAATTATCCGGACGTGGTGGCACTACGCCTGTAGTCCCAGCTACTCAGGAGGCTGAGGTGGGAGGATTGCCTGAACCAAGCAGCTCAGCGCCTCAGTGAGCTGTGGTCGTGCCACTGCACTCCAGCCTGGGTGACAGAGTGAGACCCCAACTAAAAAAAAAGAGAGGAGAAGACTTTACAGGTAAAGAATTAACATATCAGAGTGACTCAGGTCTGCCTGGGTCTGGGGCGGGGTACGCAGACCCCGCCTCTCAAAGGGAAAGTGTCGACCTCCACGACAAGAAGAGCAAGCGGGGTGGGGGACACGGGGTTCCACCGTCATTGGGAGCCACCATCTTCCCTAGAGTCTCGGACTGAGCCTGGTGACATCAGAATGCTTGGCGTTTTCCCCAGACCCAGCCTTCCCCTTCCAGGTAATGGTATCCCAGCCTTGGGGTATTTCAAGACAGAAGCTTCACGCCATCAGCTGGTGGTGGGCCACGCGGGTCAGGCGTCCAGCGGGTGCAGATCCTCCCGTGGGTCCTCCCTGTGGGGCCCCGCCAACAGCGGGACCAGGACCGGGCGGCTGTGTGTCCCCAGGCAGACTGGCAGGAAGCCATGCCTCCACCCATGGCCTCAACTCCCAGAGGGCTTTGATAAACAAGAGACAGGCTCCCTAATTCTCAAGTGCCCCAGGGGAAGGATGTCCTGTCGCCTCTGAAATGGGCCCGGGATCCTTATCATGCTGTCACTCTGCAAATCACCGAGGACAGGCTTACGTCACCCCCTCGCAGGCGGCAGAAAGGCCCCTGATCCTGATGGATTTGCCGGAGTGGAGATAAAAGACCCTCTCGTTCCTCCCGTGATGCTGTGATTCATTTTACAACTAGATTCGAGGAGCATGATGGGGGCGGGGCCAGTCCACTCAAAGCACCGGTTTTCCCAGGAGACAACATTCTGGAGTATTCCACACGGGGATACGCTGACGGCGCCGTTCCAGGGCTGGCAAGAATGGCTTGCTGAGGATGCCAGGGTCACCAGAATGGAACTCCTGGTCTGAGTTCAAAACCCCGGTCCCACTACCTCTGGGCTGTGCCGCCTTGAGTGTATTGCTTGATCACCCTGAGCCTCAATTTGATCGTCTGTTAAATGGAGTGATCCTGGGAACCATCTTCCCCCACGGCTGTGAGCCTGAACTGTGGTCCAATACAAGGCACAGAGGAAGGCGTGAGTGAGAGGTGTCTGTCCCTGCTGACAGGGTTGCCGTCACCCCTGGTGACCCACAGGGGAAGATACGGTAGCCCGGGGACTACCAGTGGGGGCTGTGGAGCCAGGGTCGTGGGTTCGAATGCCTGTGTGACCACACGCTGGCTGGGAAGCCAGGCTACGTCACTCCACCGCCCGGCCTCAAGTCCCTCCACTGCAGCCTACGGTGGCGTTCACCCTACCCTGTAGGAGGTGGGGGAGGGGAGATTAAATGGGGGGGCATGGGAAGGGAGGTTCCAGGACTTGAAGGATGGGGAGTGGAGGGTTGCTGTCTGGGGTGGGCACAGGGGTTTGGAGGAAGACAGGGTCCAGTCCCCAGAGGGCTGCCCCGTCCCCGTGGGTGGACATCAGAGCATCCTGGCTAAAATCCTCTCTTCACTCCCGAAAAGTCGAACCGGGGCAGGGGTGCTGAGACCCTGGGGGATGCCAGGCGCTTACACTGGATGGGGGCTCTTCAAGAAAAATCAGACAAAATTACAGCTGCAAAACTAAATGCCACCATGAATATGTATTAGAATGAGAGAGGGAAAAAATCACCATCAAATGTTACAAAACGCAGAGATACTGCAGACACCACAAACGTGGGAAAGTGTGGATTTTTCCTTTCTTACCTACTTGACCACTTTGATAATGCCATTTTTCTCTGTTTGGGGTCACTTGTTGTTGGTATCATCTCTGGGCATGACAATATGTTATATTTTTTGTTTTCCTTGGTTCCGAGAATGGCAAGGCCAGCAAGAAGATCACCATTGCTGACTGTGGACAACTCTAATAAACTTGATTTCTTTTATCTTAAACTACCAGATCAGTCCCTCTGTAGGTCAGGAGAGCACCCCTCCATCCCATTTGCTCGCAGTGTCCCTATAATCTTTGTGTTCTCGCTGCAATTCTTTGGGTTCCATATTTTCCTTATTGCCTTCTACATCTAGTTGGCGTGCAGAGAAATAAAAACTAAATAACCCAAAAGAAAAGAGAGAATAGAAAAATCGTTCAATTTCATTCCAGCGTGAGTAATTGGAAATCATTATTATTGAGGGGTTAAAGCAGTTTCTTTCTGGCCAGCTGCGGTGGCTCGTGCCAATAATCCCGGAATTTTGGGAAGCCAAGGTAGAAGGATCACTTGAGGCCAAGAGTTGGAGACCAACCTGGGCAGCACAGCAAGACGCCATCTCTACAAAAAACAAACAACTGCGCTTTGGGAGGCTGAGGTGAGTGGATTGCCTGAGCCCGCGGGTTCAAGACCTGCCTGGGCAACTTGGCGAGACCTCATCTCTACAATAAATCAAAAAATTAGCCGGGCATGGTAGCATGCGCCTGTAGTTCCAGCTATTTGGAAGGCTGAGGCGGAAGGATCGCCGGAGCCCAGCAGGTCGAGGCTGCGGTGGCCAGGAGCGGCCACTGCACTCCAGTCTGGGCGACAGAGTGAGACTCCCACTCAGAAAAATTAAATAAATAAATTAGCTGGGCGCAGTGGCATGCACCTGTAGTCCCAGTTACTCAAGAGGTGGAGATGGGAGGAGTGCTTGAGCCCAGGACTTCAAGGCTACAATCAGCTGTGACTGTACCACTGCACTCCAGCCTGGGTAATGGAGTGAGGCCCTGTCTCTAAAAAAATTAAATAAAATAAAATTTAAAAATTTAAAAAAGCCAGGCTCGGTGGCTCAGCCTGTAATCCCGCACCTTTGGGAGGCTGAGGTGGGTGGATTGCCTGAGCCCGCGGGTTCATGACCGCCTGGGCAACTTGACGAGACCTCATCTCTACAATAAATAAAAAATTAGCCGGGTGTGGTAGCACACGCCTGTAGTTCCAGCTACTTGGAAGGCTGAGGCAGAAGGATCGCCGGAGCCCAGCGGGTCGAGGCTGTGGTGGCCGGGAGCGGCCTCTGCACTCCAGTCTGGGTGACAGAGTGAGACTCCAACTCAAAAAAAAAAATCACAGATTCCTCCTCAAGTGCGAAATAGAAACCAAAGGGGAGCCGTGACCTTGGACACAACTCAAGCACCACGGCTTACCGTGGGCGCCCTCCTGTCCCTCGTGCCACCACGCTGCCTGGCCAGACTGTGATTGTCTCTTGGCGATCACTCTTCGGGCCAAGTGCGGTGGCTCACGCCTGTAATTCCAACAGTTTGAGAGGCCAAAGCAGGAGGATTGCTTGAGCCCAGGAGTTCGAAAGCAGCCTGGGCATATAGTGAGACTTTGTCTTTATGAAAAGAATAAAAAAATTAGCCGACTGTGGTGGCATACACTTGTAGTCCCAGCGACTGGGAAGGCTGAGGTGGGAGGATCGCCTGAGTCCAGGAGGTCAAGGCTGTAGTGAGCTGTAATCATGACACTGTGCTCCCGTCTGGCTGACACAGTGAGACTCTGACTAAAAAATAATCATAATAGTTTGATCAGGCACGGTGGCTCAAACCTATAATCCCAGCACTTTGGGAGGCCAAGGTGAGAGGATTGCCTGAGCCCAGGGGTTCGAGACCAGCCTGGGCAACTTGGTGAGACCTCATCTCTTATAATAAATCAAGAAAAATTAGCTGGGTGTTTCCTAGTAGTTCTGGCTACTTGGAAAGCTGAAGCAGAAGGATTGCCTGAACCCAGCAGGTCGAGGTTGCAGTGACCATGAGCCTGCCACTGCACTCCAGCCTGGGCGACAGAGTGAGACTTCGACTCAAAATAATAATAAAAGTAATCATAATAATAATTCTTCAAAAGCCAGCACAAAATAAAAGTCTGCATTCACTCAGCCTCATCCCCTAAAAAAGCGGCAAGTTTTCCTGGAGGGCCCAGCTGCTGCTCCAGGTTCTTTGTGGCATGACTGAGGCTTTCCTCATCATCAATAATTAATCCAGGTACAGCTGGGGTCAGCACTGATTCAGAGAATGATACGATTTCGGTTAGAATCCAACACATGGTTCGAAATGTGAGAAGATAAGTGGACAGCGCCCATCAACACACCCCTCAGAGGACAGAAAGCTCGAGCCAGACTGTGGTGTCCTGAAGACGTCTGCGACCCAGTTTCTAAAAAACAACTTTCTAAGGAAAGGACCCCGGCCTGTCCCTGCCGCCGTCCACGCCGGGGACGGGAATTCGGTCAAGGAGAAGATTCACCCACGGCCCACGGAGCCTCTCAGGACAGAAGCAGCCCTGCAAGCGATCAGAAAAAAACGTGAAAGACGCCAAGTGCCTTTGGCATCATTGGGACTTGGGCGCGCCTTCCAATTTGTCGGGCTCCTGCCCAGATAAACCACCCCTTCATTCAATTAGGCCCAGGAAAATGGAAAATAGCTGAAACCCATCCTCGAAAATATGCCCTTTCTTAGCAAGCCCTGCTTACCATTAAGAGGGGGAGATGGTCTGTTTTGTCCACGAATAAAGGCCATTTGGGGGAATCCTGGCCGCCCAAACAGAGATAAAAGGGAAGACGCAGCCGATATGTCAGTTTCCCGTCTGACTCCCGCAAGAGACGCGCAGATTTGAAATGAAATCACTGGGCTCCAGGAGGTTGAGATGTTGCAGGCCACTGTGATGACATAATGTGTCCCCGGCTTTGCGGGTAATGCGAGATGGAGCTGCAGATAATGCGGTGCCAGCCCAGCCGGCGGTCTGTGGATTGTGAGACCCACCCCCCCACAAAGGATGTCTGCCCGGCCCAGGCCCAGCGTCCCTTGTCCAATCTCGCCAAGGCCACACACACGGCAAGGGCCGACGTGCTCGGGGCTTGGATGGGGGTCCCATGAAGAAAGAGGAAAGACCCCAAGATGTCTTCGGTTGTTTGATTATTTGTGCCACGGGTTGGCGCAGCCAGGCCAAGGCCCCCACACCAGGCTGGGCTCAAACTGCCTGGCTTCTCAAGCCCCTCTAGCCAAGATGTCAAAATGTGTGAGAAAGTCAAGACCCCTGGTGATGGGGGCGGGCACAGGTGGAGCTTGGCAGGGAGGAAAAAGTTCTGAGTGGCATGGCAGGAAGGGACCCGTGGATTTGGGGACAGGTGGGGGCAGCAAGCGTGGCACGCAGGGAACGTGGCTCTGTCAGCTCAAGGCCATCCCTCAGGGCCTGTCCAGCTAGCAGGGTGGCCACTGGGAGGACAAGGGGGCAGGAAGGACTGGCAAGCCTTCAGGACCACTGTTTCTTCTCTGCTTCTCTTCTGCAAGTGGCCCTGGAGCCTCCACTGTCTCGTTCCCCGTGGCCCCCCACAGAGAGAGAGGTAGCCACGGTCCCCGGGAAGCCATCTTTGTTCGCCCAATTATCATCTCTCTTGCAAGAAGTGTGCTAAATTCTCTACCTCGCTGTATCAGGATCCTGAGAAGAACCCCTTGGAGATTTAAAATAAATAAGCTTTCATAAAATATCGTGTACATATCCAGGGCAGGGGGTCAGCACACATGGCCTTTCTCAAACTTACCCGCCCAGGGAACCTTTCTCTGTAGAGACTCAATCTCTCAGTAAGGGATCCGAGGAACACACTTTGGAAAACATTCGCAGCCCATTTTTGGCACCCGGGCGAGTTCGGTCCCGAGACCTTCAGGCATCCTAGACGTCAACCTCACGTCCAGGGGCTTCGCCACCGCAAACGCCCCTCTGCGGAGACCCTGCAACACTCACGGCCTGTCCAGTGGGCATTCTGAGACGGGGTCTCTGTCCAACACACTCAGTCCTCACCACAGGTGGAGACACACGTAACTCCCATCTACACACGAGGAAACGGAGACTCGAGCAAGCTTCACCCAGGGTCCCAAGGCCCAGAAGCAACCCAACAGAGCCCTGATCCCCAGCCCAGCTCCCATGGGCCCAGCTCCATGACCAAGGACCTGCCCACCTGGGCAGCATTCAGCTCGAAGCCCCCGGAAAGGCCCAAGCAGCCACATGCTACCTGGCTCCATAGGCTGTCCCGTAGCAGCAGACTTTTCTTCATGGGCGTGGGGTCCTGGGACGCCATGGCTGGAGTGAGTTAGCAGACTGAGGAAGACAAGGGCTTGGAAGAGGCTTCTGTGTCTGGGCTGCCCTCTCACACTTCAGCCAGCGCTGTGAGGAGATCATGCCCCAGGAGCCGGCTGGTCCCGGGAAGAGGGGACGAGGGGGCCATGTCTTGGCACAGAGCCAAACCCCACCCTGCCCGGCCAAGATCAGCCAAACCCAACCCTGCCCAGCCGAGATAAACCAAACCTACCCCCACCCCCCTGCAATCTACAACCTGTCCCTTGGAGCACGGCCATCACAGCCACGGCCAAGATCAGCCAAATCCAACCACGCCCAGCCAAGATAAACCAAACCCCCCCCTACTCCCCACCCCTGCAATCTACAACCCATCCCTTGGAGCACGGCCACCCCAGCCACAAGACACAAGCAGAAAATCAGTCCTGATCGCCGTGTGCCTCTAAGCTGGAGAACAATTTGTTACACAGCACTGTTGTGGCCACAGCTGACTGAGGCAGCCATGGTCCTGGGGAGACCAACCCTTTCCATTTCACCCTCACTGTTTAAATCCAGCTTGATGACACACTGGGAATACAGCTTCCTCATTCTGCCAGCCTTCCTGAAGCTTGCACCACTCGCCACGAGACGTGGTGTCCTCTCTGGAGGGCAGGCGGGGGTAGTTTGGGGAAAAGCACTTGGAGAAAGTCACTCCAAGCATGTGAGTCTGACCCAGATCCAGTGGGTGGGCTTTCACAGCTGCTGGTGGAGGAGAGGGGGCGGACAGAGCCCAGGAGGGCGTGGAGAGAGGGCCCTCACGAATGCAACCCCTTTGTAAGAAGCAGCCCACGAGCCAAGGCCGGCGTGTCGGCCACGAGGGACTGGCGCGGAAGGCTGCAGCCCAAAAAGCTCAGAGTCAGGTGGCACATGGTTGTGGACTGATTGTCTGACCCAAGACCCACTTCCCTGCTGGGAAAGTGCAGACCGATAATCACAAGGGGGACTGGACAGATAAATGGACAGAACTCCCCAGAATCTTTCGGCCCCTCCCGCTTCCCACGTGGAGGGAAGGACACGGACAGGAGGAAGAGGGGAACGGAACACCGGGCAGATGAGACTGCATGTGCTCCAGCCTTGGGGGACTGGGAGGGACACCCCGATGTCCCTATGCTTCCATCAGGGTGGTATTGGTGACGCCATGAAGCTTAGATGGGTTGGTCTGAGAGGCGTTCATCACACACTCCCTTCCCTGGTCTCCAGGAGGCAGGGAGGCCATGGCAAAATGGGTGTCCAGGGGCATGGAGGGCAGGTGGGGGTGTCGTGGGTGGATGCCCCCAGGGTGCCATGTGCTCTGCAGGCCACATACGTGCCTGTACCCATGGATACGGAGCTGGCGTCACACATGGGCCTGGAGTGGCCTTTACCACAGGCATACCGGGGGCTGAGGCCACTTGTTTGACCCCTTCAGTGTCTCTGTCTTTCTTGCAGGAATCCCCTGCACGGGCTGGCGTGAGGACTGGGGCCGGGAGACCCCAGGATCCTGCTCCCCAGGCCGGGCACACGGCAAGTGCCCAGTACAGACGAGCCCTGACGACTCACCCATCGGTCATCGGTTTGGATGGGAGAGGTGGTGCCCAGGGGCCTCTGGGGAGGACGAGAGGCCCACGGAGGTGTCTCCACGAGGCAGGCAGGAGAGCTGAGCCAGAGCCCAGGTCTGCCGGACTCTGTGCCGGTGGGAATCCCGGCCCCGGCCGCCCCATTTCCTGGGAATGCTCTCCGGGATGGCAGACGGCCCTCCTCGCGGACATCTGCCAGCCTCGTCCCAGGCTGGAGCTTGGGTTTCCCCCGGGAGGCGAAGGCCGGGGTCGCAGGAAGGGGCCAGGCCGCAGGGGCAAGCTCTGTTTACACAGCAGGGCGGGCGCCCGCTCCCACGGGGTCGAGTGTCTGTGCACAGGTGGCCCAGGGCCCGTCGGCGGCTCACCGGGCCGCCATGGCCAACCACCTGGCTTCCTTCCCTCCCTCCCTCCCTTCCTCTCTTCCTCTTTCTCTCCTCCCTCCCTCCCTCTCTCCCCCTTCTTCTTCCATTGCCAAGGTGGCATTGGCAATAGGAGACATTCCCCAGGGTGGGCACCTCCTAGGCGGTCACCCAACCCAGCCGGAAGCAGCATGCTTCTCAGCCCTGGCAGGAGGCGCTCAATGGGCTTGGTGAGTGGTAGGCGAGCATCCCCCCCACCACAGTGGGAGGCCACTAAAAAGACTGACTGCTAGAAAGACCAACCACTGAAAAGACCAGCCGCCAAAAAGACCGGCCACTAAGAAGACTGATCGCTGAAAGGACCGATCGCTGAAAAGGCCAGCCACTGAAAAGACTGGCCACTAAAAAGACTGACCGCTAACAAGACCAACCACTGAAAAGACTGGTCACTAAAAACACTGACCACTAAAAGCACTGACCACTGAAAAGACCAGTCACTAAAAAGCCCAGCCACTGAGAAGACTGACCACTAAAAAGACAAACGACTGAAGACCGGCCACTAAAAAGACTGACTACTAAAAAGACCAACCACTGAAAAGACCAGTCACTAAAATGACCAGCCACTAAAAAGATTGACCACTAAAAAGACTGACCACTGAAAAGACCAGCCACTAAAAAGACTGACTGCTAAAAGACTGGCCACTGAAAAGACTGACCACTAAAAAGACCGACCACTGAAAAGACCAGCCACTAAAAAGATTGACCACTAAAAAGACTGACCACTGAAAAGACCAGCCACTAAAAAGACTGACTGCTAAAAGACTGACCACTGAAAAGACAGACCACCAAAAAGACCGACCACTGAAAAGACCAGCCACTAAAAAGACCAGCCACTAAAAAGATTGACCACTAAAAAGACTGACCACTGAAAGACCAGCCACTAAAAAGACTGACTGCTAAAAGACTGACCACTGAAAAGACTGACCACCAAAAAGACCGACCACTGAAAAGACCAGCCACTAAAAAGACCAGCCACTAAAAAGATTGACCACTAAAAAGACTGACCACTGAAAAGACCAGTCACTAAAAAGACTGACTGCTAAAAAGACCGACCACTGAAAAGACCAGCCACTAAAAAGATTAGTCAGTAAGAAGACTGACCACTAAAAAGACCAACCACAGAAAAGATCAGCCACTAAAAAGACCGGCCACTAAGAAGACTGACCACTAAAAAGACTGACCACTGAAAAGACCAGCCACTAAGAAAACTGACCACTAAAAAGACCGACCACTAAAAAGACTGGCCACTCAAAAGACTGCTTAAAAGACTGACCACTAAGAAGACCGGTCATTTAAAAATCCAGCCACTAAAAAAACTGACTGCTAAAAATACCAACCACTGAAAAGACTGGCCACTAAAAAGACTGACTGCCAAAAAGACCGACCACTGAAAAAACCGGCCTCTGAAAAGACTGGCCACCGGAGATGCCCCGGAGTCACAGGACTCATTGCTTGTGCACAGCCACTGTGGAAACCGCAAGGCGGCCTCTGGTAAAGATAATCACACACTTCTCTAGGACACAACAACCCTGCCCTGAGCACACATCTACAGAGCGCTCCACACGTCCAGCAGAAGACTGAGCACAAATACCCGTAGCAGCTTTATCCACAAGAATCAAACCCCAAAAACAAGCGTCCACACGCAACACAGATGGCCCCGACAGGCATCATGCTAAGAGACAACGGCAGATGTGAGAGGAAGGACACGTGGTGTGTCTCTCCTGTCTGGAATTCAAATGCGGGCCAAACTCATCTATGATCATAGAAACCTGGTAGTAGTTCTCTGGGGAGCGGGGCGTGGCCAGTTGGTGACTCTGGGGTCCACAAGGGAGACATCTAGGAGGCTAGAAAATGCTGTAACTTGGGCCAGGCATGGCAGCTCACTCCTGTAATCCCAACACTTTGAGAGGACAAGGTGGGAGGATCTCTTGAGCCCAGGAGTTCAAGACCAGCCTGGGCAACATAGCGAACATACATACATAAGTAAATAAACAAAATTAACTGAACGTGGTGGCACACGCCTATAGTCCCAGCTACTAGGGCGGCTGAGGCAGAAGGATCTCCTGAGTCCAGAGGGTCGAGGCTGAGGGAAGCCATGATTGTGCCTCTTCACCCCAGCCTGGGTGACAGAGCGAGACCACAATTCACAAAAAAAAAGAAGACAGAAAGAAAAGTATGTAACTCGATCTCTAACTTAATGGTGTGTGGATAGACACACAGAGGTACACACTTTAAAATGTGTATCTTTTACTATACGTAAATTACACTTCAGTTTTGCAAAAACATTAAGTGAAAAAAATGTTTTCACCACATCAGGGAGAGCTCCCAGCCATGAGTCCAAAGACTTCAGAGTGGACTTGGTAGTCATGAACAGGGAACATTGGGAGGCTTGGGGGCAAAGACTGGGGTGCAGATAACAAGGTCCCAAAGAACCCGCGGCCCAGGGTGGTGAGGGACCCAGTGGAGGGCCCACGTGTGGGGGCTGAATACAGTCCCTGCCACTGCCCTTCCAGAGAAAGGGGGAAGGCCTGGAGTCACCTCAGCACCGTGGTCTGGTGAGCCCCTTGTCTTTGAAGCCACCCAGACCTTGGAATTCTAGGTGATGTTCTTTGGATTTCATATACTTTGGGATTCCGGGTAACATCCTTGGAACTCTGGGTGGTATACTTTGGATCTGGTACACTTTGGAATTCTAGGTGATATCTTTGGAATTCCAGTGACATCCTTGGAACTCTGAGTGACATCCTTGGAGTTCCGATGCCATCCTTGGAATTCTGGGTAACATCTTTAGAATTCCAGGTGGCATTCTTGAAATTCTGGGTGATATCCTTTGGATTTAATACACTTTGGAATTCCAGGTGATATCCTTGGAATTCCAGTGACATCCTTGGAGCTCTGGATGAAATCCTTGGAGTTCCGGTGACATCCTTGGAATTCTGGGTGATATATTTTGGATTTGATACACTTTGGAATTCCAGGTGACATCCTTGGAATTCCAGTGACATCCTTGGAACTCTGGGTGACATCCTTGGAGTTCTGGTGACATCCCTGAAATTCCGGGTGACATCCTTAGAATTCTGGGTGACATCTTTAGAATTCCAGGTGATATCCTTGGAGTTCTGGGTGATATACTTTGGATTTGATACACTTTGGAATTCCAGGTGATATCCTTGGAAATCTAGTGACATTCTTGGAACTCTGAGTGACATCCTTGGAGTTCAGGTGTCATACTTGGAATTCCAGGTGACATCCTTGGAGTTCTAGGTGATATATTTTGGATTTGATACACTTTGGAAATCCAGTGACATCCTTGGAACTCTGGGTAACATCCTTGGAGCTCCAGTGACATCCTTGGTATTCCAGGTGACATCCTTGGAATTCTGGGTGATATACTTTGGATTTGATACACTTTGGAATTCCAGGTGACATCCTTGGAATTCCAGTGACATCCTTGAAACTCTGGGTGACATCCTCGGAATTCCAGGTGACGGCCTTAGAATTCTGGGTGATGCATTTTGGATTTGATACACTTTAGAATTCCAGATGATATCCTTGGAATTATGGGGACATCTTGGAATTCTGGGTGACATCCTTGGAATACCAGGTGATTTCCTTGGAACTCCGGGTGACATCCTTAGAATTCTGGATGATACACAAATCCCACGTTGGAATGTGGTCCCTAGTGTTGGAGGTGGGCCCTGGTAGGAGGTGTCTGGGCCGTCGGGAGAGATGGCCCACGAACGCCTCGGTGCCCTCTCCACTCTCGGTGCGAGCTTGCAGGTGCTCTGCTTGTCCAAAAGACCGGGCCCCTCTTCCTCTCTTGATCCTACCCTCACCGTGTGGCACACCTGCTCGCTCTCTCTGCCCTCCAGCCCAAGTAGAAGCTTCCCGAAGCCTCACCCGAAGCCCAGCAGATGCCAGCACTGTGCAGAACCAGGGGCCAAACAAGCCTCTTTCCCTGATCGATGACCGGCCTCAGGTGTGCCTTATAACAACGCAAAGAGACGGATGCGCCGGGCTCTGGCGTTGATGATAGTTGGAGTTCCAGACCTTGGAGGGCAGATGCCCCGTAAACCCCACAACACCCCAAGCTCATTGACTCTGGAACGCTCTTCCTCTTCGGCACCCCTGCCGGCATCTCGCAGAACAGACACCTGGGAGAAAAGTCTCCTTACAGAGGCAGCTGTTAAGAAGGTCACTGTGAGCTGGGAGCGGTGGCTCAGGCTTGTCATCCCAGCACTTTGGGAGGCCAAGGCGAGAGGATTGCCTGAGCCCGCAGGTTCGAGACCAGCCCAGGCAACTTGACCAGACCTCGTCTCTACAATAAATCAAAAAATTAACCAGGCGTGGTGGCGCACACCTGTATTTCCGGCTACTGGGAAGGCTGAGGCGGGAGGATCGCCAGGGCTCAGCAGGTCGAGGCTGTGGTGGCCGTGAGTGTGCCCCTGCACTCCAGCCTGGGCGACAGTGAGACCCTGACTCAAAAAACAAAGGAAGGAAGGGAGGGAGGGAGGGAAGGAGGGGGAGAGAGAGAGAGAGAGACAGAGAAAGAAAGAAAGAAAGAAAGAAAGAAAGAAAGAAAGAAAGAAAGAAAGAAAGAAAGAGACCAGGCACAGTGGCATCCCAGCACTTTGGGAGGCCAAGGTGAGAGGATTGTCTGAGCCCACGGGTTCATGACCAGCCTGGGCAATTTGGCGAGACCTCGTCTCTACAATAAACCAAAATATTAGCCGGGCGTGGTAGCGCGCGCCTGTAGTTCCGGCTACTTGGAAGGCTGAGGTGGAAGGATCGCCAGAGCCCAGCAGGTCAAGGCTGCAGTAGTGGCTGTGAGCGGCCACTGCACTCCAGCCTGGGCGACAGAGTGAGACCCTGACTCAAAAATAAATAAATAAAGGAAGGAAGGAAGGAAGGAAAAAAGAGGCTGGGCGCAGTAGCTCAGCCTGTTATCCCAGCACTTTGGGATGCCAAGGTGAGAGGATTGGCTGAACCCAGGGGTTCGTGACCAGCCTGGGCAACTTGGCAAGACCTCATCTCTACAATAAATAAACAAATTAACTGGGCGTGGTGGCCCTCGCCTGTAGTTTCAGCTACTTGGAAGGCTGAGGCGAAAGGATCGCCGGAGGCCAGCAGGTCGAGGCTGCAGCGGCCGTGAGCGTGCCCCTGCACTCAAGTCTGGGCAACGGAGTGAGACTCCAACTCACCAAAACAAAAGAAGGTCTTCATGGAGACCAGACGATGGCAAGGAAGATGTAAGGCATGGAGAAGGTATGCAAGCTCTGGTGCCCCCCTGATCATTGCTAATTAACTCCACTCTTTCCTGGGGCCCCACCACAGCCACAGAGATGGACTTTAAACACAAGGATATGAGAGGACAAGGGCAGCTCCAGCAAGCAAAACTCAGCTGACGGATGGAAGACAAATGAGCTTCAACTGTGGCTTGGCTGGGCACAGAAGCTCCCACCTGCAATCCCAACACTTTGGGAAACTGGGATGTGAGGATTCCTTGAAGCCAGGAGTTCGGGACCAGCCTGGGCACCACGGAGAGAGCCCTGTCTCCACACACACACACACACACACACACACACACACACACACACACACACACACAATTGTAATTATCCAGGTATGGTGGGGCACACCTGTAGTCCCAGGGACTCGGGAGGCTGAGGCAAGAGGATCGCTTGAGCCCAGGAGTTCGAGGCTGCAGTGAGCTATGATCCCATCATTGCGCTCCAGCCTGGGGGGACACAGCTGTTTCTTCCAAAAAATTTTTAAATTTTATTTAAATTAAAATTTTTTCAAACGATGACTTGGCAGAATGGCTTGAGAAAGCTACTGTGGGCGGAAGCGGGAAGACTGAGGTGGAGGGAGGGAGAGCTTGGGACACAGCAGAATGTTCCAGAAGGCCTAGGTGAAGAGCTGCCACAGTCATGAGGACTAGAAGGTTTGTGAGTTTCCATTAGAAGCTCAGACCTTTTTCCCAGCATCCACCAGGGGGGACCATCCACTCTCTCCTCGTGAGAAGACTCGAAGTTTGTTTTCTGGGTCAAGCACATTCTTGGGCACCAGCCACACTGACGCCACTGTCACTGGGGCCTGTTACAAAACCACCAACTCAAAGCATAAGCAGTTCTGGGAGTACCTTGAGTAACCAGGGTGCTGACACACTGACCCAGCTGTGGCTTTAATGACTCAAGCAACCACATGTCATCCACCTCCTCAGTGAGATATGGCATCACTTCCAACAAGAACAGGGAACTATCAAAAAGGAACACTCAGAGGATTTTTTTTAATCTCCTAAATTTAAAAGTGAAGTGAAAAAACTCAATAGGAGAATTGTATTTTAAAAGCTGATAAAATGCCGGGCTCGGTGGCTCAGCCTGTAATCCCGCGCCTTTGGGAGGCTGAGATGAGTGGATTGCCTGAGCCCGCGGGTTCGAGACCCACCTGGGCAACTTGGCGAGACCTCATCTCTACAATAAATCAAAAAAAAATTAGCCGGGCATGGCAGCGCACGCCTGTAGTTCCAGCTACTCGGAAGGCTGAGGCAGAAGGATCTCCAGAGCCCAGTAGGTCGAGGCTGCGGTGGCCGTGAGCGTGCCACTGCACTCCAGTCTGGGTGACAGAGTGAGACTCCAACTCAGAAAAAAAAAAAGAAAGAAAAAAGAAAGCTCCCAGGAAGATAAAATTTATAAAGACAAGCTGAGACCAGGCATGGTGGCTGATGCTTGTAATCCCAGCACCTTGGGAGGCTGAGGCGGGAGGATGGCTTGATGCTAGGAGTTTGAAAT
Source organism: Carlito syrichta (assembly GCF_000164805.1). Lineage (NCBI taxonomy): Eukaryota > Metazoa > Chordata > Mammalia > Primates > Tarsiidae > Carlito > Carlito syrichta. The sequence goes on along the minus strand of NW_007241765.1, from coordinate 62,885 downwards.
CAGCCTGGGCAACGTAATGAGACCTCATCTCTACCCAAAAAAAAAATGAAAAGCAAATTAGCTGGGGGTGGTGGCATGCGTCTGTCATCCCAGTTACTTGAGAAGCTGATGCTTGAGGATCACCTGGACCCTGGAGTTTGAGGTGACTCAAGGTGGCTGCTGACACTGTACCCATTTCGACCTAGAGGACAGAGTATGGAGTGAGATTCTTATCTTTGTTTGGCCAGTCTTAACCAGACAATGACGATATGCCCATTCCCTCTCCCGTTCCATTGCTTTCACCCCTGGTGAGCACATGTTTCGTCCCCCCGAAGTATTCTACTGTGACCTCGTCCTCCTGAGCTGGAGGTCGGCCACGGCAAGCTTAGAAGCAGATCACAGACAGCAAGTCACTTGATGTGACCGTCCTTCCGCCATGACCCACGGGGTTGCCCCACCAGGTATCCCAGCTGTCAGGAAACCTCAATTTCCCGGGACTCTATCTTGTCTCTGCCCACGGGCCAAGTTCTGACCTTAGATTTTGGCAAACTCAGGGTAGCAAACCAGGCTGTGGCCCAGAAACTGTCTTCGCTCTGCCTATTTATTTATTCATTTACGGATTGATTGATTGGAGACAGGGTCATGCTCTGTTGGCCAGGCTGGAGTGCAATGGCAAGCTCATGGCTTACAGCAGCCTCAAACTCCAGGGCCCAGGCGATCCTCCCATATCAACTACCTGAGTAACTCGGATGACAGACACATGCCACCACACCCAGCTAATTTTTTTTTTTTGAGTTGGAGTCTCCCTCTGTCACCCAGGCCGGATTGCAGTGGCACGCTCACGGCCACCGCAGCCTCAACCTACTGGCTCAGGCGATCCTTCCATTTCAGCCTTCCAAGTAGCTGGAACTATAGGCATGCGCTAATTTTTTGATGTATTGTAGAGATGAGGTCTCATTAAGTTGCCCAGGCCAGTCTCGAACCCATCGGCTCAGGAAATCCTCTCACCTCAGCCTCCCAAAGTGCTGGGATTATAGGCGTGAGCCACTGCGCCCAGTCAAACTTTTTAAATGTTTTTGTAGGTACAAGGTCTCACTATGTTTTCCAGGCTAGTCTCAAACTCCTAACCTCAAGCCATCCTCCTACCTCAGCCTCCCAAGGTGCTGGGATTGCAAGCATGGGCCACCGTGCCTGGCCCCAGCTTGCCTTTGTGATTTTTATCTTCCTGGGAGCTTTCAATTACTGATAGCAATATTGCTTTTTTGTTACACACTGCGGTTTGTGCTTCCCACTCCGTTTTTAGCATTAAGCCACATATTGTGTAGGGATTGTGCTCGTTCCTGGCCAGATGATCACCAAGCTGATTTCCCCTTCTTTCCTGGCACCCAGAGAGACTGCATTTCCCGGCCTGTATTTCCTTGCAGGGAGGTTCAGGTACACAACTGAGTTCCACACAATGGAATGTGACAGAAATGGTGCACACCACCTCCAGGTCTGACCCAAAACACCTCCTCCACAACCCAGCCTGCTCGTTCTCTCTGTTCACTCCTCTGCCAGTCCAATGCAAGGCACCAAACAGAGGACTTAAGGTGTCAGGGGATGGCAGAGCCATCAGGAGGGAGCAGCCTGGATCCCTGCATGACTGCATGGAACAGAGCCCCAGCCCAACCTACACTGCACTATCGTGAACAAGAAATACACACGTACTGGACTAGGCGCCTACAGTTGGGAGTTGCTTGTTACAACAGGTAATATACTCCAATTAACAAGGGACATTAGCCGGGTGCGGTGGCTCATGCCTATAGCTACTCGGGAGGCTGAGGCAGGAGGATCGTTTGAGACCAGAAGTTTGTGACTTACCTAGGCAACTTAGCAAGGCCCAATCTCTAAACATGATGAAGAGCATAAAAATAATAATAATAGATATTTACATAGGTGATAAAAAACTTAAAGGAAAATCTAAAAAGTATTTTTTGGAACAGATTTCCTACTATGGAGTAAGAAGGAACTTAGTAAACGTCTTTTCTGAGCCAATGAATGAACAAACATGATTGTTCCTTGACTGTGTCTTTCAAGTCACGTTCGCACAAGCATTTGGCCCAGAGGGGAAACAAGAAAAATGTGGACAGTTGATCTGTCAGGGTAGTGGGAATGTGGGTGAAATTTTTCCTGTTATTCTTCGGAGAAGGTTGTTTTGCAATAAATTCACAGGGAATGTGGAGCCAGCCTCCCCAACATCATATTCAGCATGCATCTGCACACACAGTGCTCCAAACAGATGTTTCTTTCTCAAAGCAGGCAGGATCCGGCAACCAGGCATCCCCACCCTCACCTTCCAACAGCTCAGCTTTCCAAATCCGCCCAGCCCTGCCTCACCACCCACCTCTGCAGCCTCAAGGCTGGGTTCAGCGCTGCCAGTGCAGAATTTCTCGCCCATCCTGTGTCCCCATGGGTCTTTGGCCCTCTGTGGTGGGCACTTGCCTATTCAGCCTGGCAGTGCCCGGGAGATAGCTTGCCTGGGGGCGAAGGAAGGAGGGGTCCCTGTAGCCCTGATGCCCGCCAACTGGCTGAGGGGTGTGGGCAAGGTGCTTTGCCTCTCTGAAGCTCAGAGATGACAGCAGCCACTTTCTGAAGGATGTGTGTGAAGAGGATGCATGGAATGGTCTTAGAAAGGTCCCTGAGTCAGACACGGTGGTTCGTGCCTGTAATCCCAGCACTTTGGGAGACAAGTAGAGGATTGCTTGAGTCCAGGGGTTCAAGACCAGTCAGGCAACTTGGTGAGACCTTGTCTCTGTAATAAAAAATTAACTGGTTGTGGTGGTGCATGCCTATAGTTCCAGCTACTTGGAAGGCTGAGGTAGGAGGATCACCTGAGCCCAGCAGGTCAAGACTGTGGTGGCTGTGAATATACCACTGCACCCCAGCCTGGGTGACAGAGTGAGACTCCCACTCAAAAAAAAAGGTCCCCTGCTCTGGGACTGTCCTCAGAGGTAGAGACTGCATCTGTGTCCAGCTCTTACGATGGCCTGTTCACCCCTCAAGGACAATGCGCACCCATTCCTTACCTGGAGGTTGGTACTCAACTAACTGCACATGGAACAGAACTGAGAGCTGGACCAGCCACAGAAGAGCCAAGTCAAGGCCATGTCTGTTGATGGCTACATGGCCCCTGGAGCAGAGGCAGGATGCCCTGGCATCTTGGGCCTGGCCTCACCATCAGCTCTGCCTTGCCTAGAGGGCTGGGCCGGAAGAAGCAGGCCAGTGCAGGGACCAGCCAGAAAACATGTCCCAAGGAATGACTAAAGGAATTAGGCCCGCGGGTTCGAGACCTGCCTGGGCAACTTGACAAGACCTCATCTCGCCATAAATCAAAAATTAGCCAGGCGTAGTAGTGTGCACCTGTAGTTCCAGCTACTTGGAAGGCTGAGGCAGAAGGATCGCTGGAGCCTAGCAGGTCGAGGCTGCGGTGGCCGGGCCACTGCACTCCAGTCTGGGTGACAGAGTAAGACTCCAACTCAAAAAAAAAAAAAAAAGGGAATTAGGGACATTTATCCAGAGAAGAAAAGACCCAGGAGAAAATTCAGTCAACTCAGAAGGGATGGTTGAGCACCTGCTCTGTACCAGGCACTGTTCTCAAAAAAACAAGCCAGAGTACCAGGCAGAGTAGTGGCCTGCCCCCGTAGGCCTGCCTCCAAGACAATCCAGTCGATAAGAAACAGAACTGGACAATCCAATCAATAAAAAAAGAGAGGCCGGGTATGGTGGCTCATGCCTATAATCCCAGCAATTTAGGTGGCTGAGATAGGAGGACTGCTTGAGCCCAGGAGTTCAAGGCCAGCCTGGGCAACATGGCAAGACTTCATCTCTACCAATATCCAAAAAAATATTATCCTGGTGTGATAGTGCATGACTGTAGTCCCAGCTACACGGGAGGCTGAGGTGGAAGGATCACCTGAGCCCAGGAGATATAGTCTGCAGTGAGCCATGATCATGCCACTGAGCTTCAACCTGGGCAAGAGAGTGAGGCCTTGATTCAAAAATTAAATTAAATTAAATTAAATTAAATTAAATTAAATTAAATTAAATTAAAAATAGACCCACCAGCTTTGGTGGCTCAGCCTGCAATCCCGCACTTTGGGAGGCCAAGGTGAGTGAATTGCCTGAGCCCACGGGTTCAAGACCCACCTGGGCAACTTGGCGAGACCTCATCTCTACAATAAATAAACAAATTAGCCAGGCATGGTAGCGCATGCCTGTAGTTCCAGCTACTTGGAAAGCTGAGGCGGAAGGATTGCTGGAGCCCAGCAGGTCAAGGCTTCAGTGGCCAGGAGTGTGCCACTGCCCTCCAGCCTAGGTGACAGAGTGAGACTCCAACTCAAAAAAAAAAAAATACACCCAGACAATAAATAAATACATGATAAATAAATACACAATGCTATTATTAAATTTTATGATGACAAACAAAGGCAGCTAAGCAGATGGCTAGAGGAGACTGCCAGGCCAGGTGGGCAGGGATGAAGGGGTGGTTTGGCATTAAGGAAGGCATTTCCCAGCAGGTGACATCTGGGACCCTTGAATGAATGGAGAGTCATCCTACTGGTAGGTGTGTAGGAGCATTGCTAACCCTGCTCTGCCTGTGCACCACACCAAGGGAACTCCATTTCCCAGAGTCCTTTGCTCTCTGGCTTCTGAGGAGTCTTGACCAACGGGAGGCATGGGAGGGTCAGAGGAAGGAGAATCCCAGGTATTTCCTCCCCCTCTCACCCTGCTTCCTGCGGCCTCCCCAGCAAGTCAGCATGGGCTCCAACATAGTTTGGTTTTTGCTGAACGACCTGTACTTCCGTACTCTGATGACACTGATGCTGGGTAGGGTGCAGGGTGTTGCTCCATGGGTTCTTTTGACTCAGCCACAGAAAAGAATTTCTGAACGAGTTCCAAGTACAGTTTAAGACAGAATTAATTAGAAAGACAGAGGCAAGTTCGAGAGCAAGCATGGGGGCCTTAAGAGAGGAAATGTGCTTGCCTTTAACAGGAAACTTTAGATACTTTTATAACCATGATTAAATAAACCATGAGCTAAGGGGGTTGGCTGCAGGTGTTTGGTCATGAGATTTGATGGCCATCTCCCTACCTTCTCCGGGCTAAGAGGGATGGGCTACAAGTGTCTGGTCACAAATTTTCATTTGTTTGGTTTTTTGAGTTGGAGTCTTATTTTGTCACCCAGGCTGGAGTGCGGTGGCATGCTCATGGCCACTGCAGTCTCAACCTGCTAGGCTCCGGCAATCCTTCCACCTCAGTCTTCCAAGTAGCTGGAACTACAGGCATATGCTACCACTCCCAGCTAATTTTTTTTTTATTGTAGAGACAAGGTCTCACCATGTTGCCCAGGCTGGTCTTGAACCCCTGAGCTCAGGCAATCCTCTTGCC